>NC_034594.1:30908798-30927824 GCF_900095145.1 Mus pahari | reverse complement strand
CAGGGGAAGGCCAGGGCCAAGAAGTAGGAGTGGGTGGGTAGGGGAGCAGGGGCGGGGGAAGGGTATAGGGAACTTTCAGGATAGCATTTGAAATGTAAATAAAGAAAATATCTAATAAAAAAAGAAAACGCCACATTTCTGTTTTTTTACTTTTTCTTGAATGAGATTGTGGACATTAAAATATAGAGCTTCATCTGTGCTAGGCAAACCTACCATGGAGATATATCATCAGCCTTTTTATCATTTACATTTTTAGGATCTCACTAGGTTGCCCAGGGAGGCCTTGGCTTTGTCCTCCTCCTGGGTATGTGGAATTTTACTCTAGCATCAGCCTACACAGCTAATGGTTTCTCTAAAAACACTACATCCATGAACCTCCAACAACCTGGCTACCTAACAAGACCTGAACAATTCCAACAACAGCTGACATTCCAGTGTAGATGGTGAAAACCTCTTGGAGCCCCATACCTAGATGACAACTACAGGTCATTGATAATTGCTCAGCCTTTTCCTGGGATGAACCTCCTGACTGGTTATCAGGGATGAATCTCTAGTGGTTATTTGGTAATGATATAAATTTGGGGAAGGGGTTGGTCACACATGGGAGCGAGAAGAGAGGGAAGAAAGAAATGATGTAATTATATTTTAAATTCAAAGAAGATTTTTTTCCAAGAAAAACATGATTTTTTTTGAAATAATAATAGTTTATTTCAACCTGGGAATACTTGAAGTCTAGATCTGAAATAAGATGCATAATCTGATCAGGATGCTGGCAGAGGCTACTTTTTGCAACCACAAGGATGAATTCAGGCCCTTGCTCTCTCTCCTTCTTAATCGTAACCCTGTAGCCCTAGAGGTGAACATGTCACCCATCTCATAGCGGAAGCTTTGCCAGGGAAGGCAGCAAGGAGGTAGGAGCATAGGTAGAAGACAGAATCGGGTCTTCCTGAACGCAATTCGCGTGGTGACGCCAGAATTCCTCCTCTCTCTTCCTGCTCTAAAAATGATTTTTAACTTTTCGTTTTGAACTGATTTCCTACTTATAGAAAGCTGCAAATAGAGTTCGGTAATTTCCCGTGTGCCCTTCACTGAGCTCCTTAAATATGGACAGTCCACAACCACAGAATAATATGAAGCTCTGAGATCGACACCGATAGCAGAGGTGCTGACCAAGACCAGCACACTGCTCGGCTGTAGTCACCACCCCACTGATGGCTTTTGGGAAAGACACACAGTCTCCAGCAGCCAAGTGCCCTGGTGTCCTTCTCTCTGAGACAGCTCCTCAGATGCTGCTCATCTTCCATGGTGGAGACATCTTTGAGGCACACTGATCAGTTGTCCTCTGGTGAGGCCCTCTGGTGATCCTAATGTTAGATCAGATATTAACTTAGTATACATTTTGGCAGGCACTGCTGAAACAAGGCCCTTCCTGTCCTGTTAAGAGGCATGCAGACAATATAATGTGCCCCATTGTTGGCAGCAGTAAACCTGATCACTCCGGAGGCTCTCCACTCTAGGAAGTATTCCGCAGGAAAGAAAATACTTTGACTGTGGAATCCATTGGGGATTCTTACCTGAGACCATCATTAGTGTGGCGCTTGTTACGTGGAAACTTGCTGTCTCCATCATAGAATCAGTCTTCCAATCATTCAAATTTCAAGTATATATACAGTGAGTGCCAACTATGTATGTTATGAGGAATAAGGGGGAAGATTCCAGTCTTTTGAATTATTGTTGTCCCATATTATAACTCTCTGAGTTACATAAAACTGATAACAATGTAAATAATTTCTGTTCATGGAAACGTAAATTAAATTTCCTTGGTAGAATGATATATGGATTATATCTTTGGTATGTCACCTTCCCTTTGAGCACGTGGCAAAAGCTTTCTGGTCCTCCCTTTAAGTATTAAGCTGAGTAAAATCTTTGCCATGTCTTCATTTTGCACTTGTAAAAGGGTGATGATTACTCTCGTTTAAACATCTTCTTAAAATCATTTGATGATTTAAAAATCTGACTTGTAGTTGTTGCTCTAAAGTATTTGCTTTTCAATTGGGGAGATAAGACATGACCCAAGTTGGCACACGAGTCTGAGCTCAATGAAGACGATACTAGTACATTTGCTTTTCATTTTAAGTCGCAGGTGTGTAAGTGTGAGCCGGTGTGTAAGTGTGAGCAGGTGTGCAAGTGTGAGCCTGTGTGCCCACAGAAGCCAGATGTGCCCGCAGAAGCCAGATGTGCCCGCAGAAGCCAGATGTGCCCGCAGAAGCCAGATGTGCCCGCAGAAGCCAGATGTACCCGCAGAAGCCAGATGTGCCCACTGAAGCCAGATGTGCCCACTGAAGCCAGATGCTTCCCATTGTTCTGAAGCTGGAGTGATGCTGGTGTTGTGAACTGCACTCGGGGCTTCTCCAGGGGCAGCAAGCCCCTTTACCTTGGAGTTGGAGCTGCAGGTGGTGATGAGTTGTCACATGTGTGTGCTGAGAACTGAACTCTGGTCCTCTAGAAAAGCAGCAATCACTCTTAACCCCTCAGTCCTATCTCTTTACATCCAGATTTTTAATTCTGTAATACAGCATCATATATAGTCTTTTGCAAGCACAACTTACAGTGGGCAACTAATTGTTTGCCTAATCGTTCTTTTATTATTGGCTTTTTACACTGCTTCTATTAAACGATAATCAGTAGGATCTTTGGGCATATGATATAGACACTCAGAGAGAACTACTGTATGAAAGAAGTTCTTTTTTTAAAAAAAAATGGATATTATCTTTATTTACATTTCAAATGTTACCCCCTTTCCTGGTTTCCCGCTCCTGGAAACCCACTATCCCATCCTCCCTCCCCCTACTTCTATGAGGGTATTCTTTGGGGGTAAAAGAGCTTAATGCAGGACAGAAGAGAGATTATAGATTCATGTTTCTGATCACAAGGCTGTGCTTTTAGCATTTACTAAACCCATTCACAATGATGGAGGAAAAATAAATTCTTCCTCCTTTTCCCCAACTCCTTAGGTTACTTACTGTGGTAAAATACAAAAGGAGGAAGGCTATAAGTTCTGAAGATGCAGGGGAGAGTCTGTAGATCCAGGCAGAGAATACTGCAGACTGATCTCATTAACCTCAAGAATAAGGTACCTGGCCGAGGCCCAGAATTTAGCAGAGCTTGTTAGAGAAAAACAGTCTCTTTCAAATGCAGTTAGAGTAGTCTTGGACAGTGACTCATTCATGACACTCAACATCTTGAAATGGGGTCTCAGAGGGTACATAGCACGGTCTTTTGCATATTCTGAGCCTGAACCCTGATGCTTCATCTGGTGTCAAGGGTTTGCTAATTCCATGTAAGGTAGAATTTAAAATAAATGTTGGAATAAAACATAATTTTAAACATCTTACTTACAATGAGTTGAACTGCACTGTAACCTGTAGTGGTGAATTAGTTAAACCACTTTGTGCTCCAGGTTGGTCACTTGTGCATTGCACCTGTTCAGGAGCTGCCTAGATTCACGAATGAAATACAGGCACGCACGCATGCACGCACGCACGCACGCACGCACGCATGCGCACAAGCACTCCAGCTTATTTTGATATGCTTTGACAAGCTCAATGGCTTGACACTTCTAAACCTCTCCGAGGATAGCACACACGGTATTCCTGGCTTAACACCTTCTAAGTCTATATTTTATCTTTGTTGCCCTGTTACCTTCTGGGCACCCCCACCCCCCACAGGGCTGCAGTCCCTTTCCACCTACCTACATTGCTGGATGCTTTCTCTCCTACAGCTCTTAAATCTGATCCCTCTAGCTCTGAGTCATGACGGTTCTCCTACAAATCTTACTTTACCATTCAGATTCTGTGGTTCCTAATGAATCTTTTCTTTTTCTTTCTATTTTCGCAAAGGGTTTTAACAATGATCTCGTCTGGACCATTTTATGGAGAAATGTCTGACAAAGCTGTCATATGACAAGTGCATGAGAATGCGTGTCCAGGATTGTGCATAGCAGACAGTAATACCGCCATCCTTTCTCCTTCTCATATCCATATTGAAGTTTGCCTACATCTGGGATGCTGTGCAACTATGTGATGTCTTGAACGTTGTATGCTCAGAAGCTAGACTTTAGGGAAAGAGTAAAATAATGCAGCTAGTTGAGAGAAAACAAAGGATGTGTGAAGTATTTCAATTAGCATTTTCTAGGACTCCCCGGGTAATTAGTAGGTAGGAAGTTTTAAAATTCTAAGTCAATCTTAGTGAGATGAAGGAGCCATGCCTCTCAGATATGTAGAAAAAGGTAGAGCTGGGGAAAAGAAATGAACTCAAAGGTCCAAGCCTAGCGTTAATTATTGTATTTTAATTTTTCCATTTATTTAAAAGTTCTTGGTGACGAGTTCACTATCTCTTTAACTTAGTTTCCAGATCATTTAATTTAACATTCCAGGAGAAGGTGGATCCGGACAGGCAGCAATCTTTCTTAGGGGACTTTATGGACTGAGAGGTGACCTCATGGGAGACATTCCCGTAGGAATGATGCTCACCATTAAACAGCAAGACAGCCGAGTAGACGATGTGTCATTCTGGGGCAGAGCTCGTCTTTACTCTGCTGTGAACTGGAATAAAATTAGAAAAAGACAGCATTAAGTGTTGACCTAGAAACATCGAAGAAAGGCTATTATTTCATTAGGATACATTTTCTGCCTGGAGTAAGTTTTATATGGTACAATGAGGAAGATGGAACCCATTACAGATATTTATTTAAACTATTGGGGATAATAAGGAAGGATGCAGAATGAAATGGCAACAATTGCTTAGGAGTTAGCCAGCAGTAGCTCTGTTTTATTTTCCCTGGGTGAGGACATTTGCTTAGAATGAAATGGATTTCCAAATAATCACTTCCATTCTAAATGAGTTTACCTAGGAGGAAAAAGCTGTTAAGGTGTCAGTGCAGCCCCTCCCCTTTCCTTACCTGGGAATTAGAACAAAGTGTTTACCAATCAAAGACCCCATTTCCAAAGGAGGCCTGTAAATTAATAACCCTGCTTCTAGAACCTCAATTTGCAAACATATGCCAAATATTTGCCTTAAAAACTTGAGTCCTTAAAATAGCAATTGTTTGCAGATAAGATTTTGAGGTCCAGGATGCTGTGTAAAGAAATACACCATCAGGCCACTTTGGAGATGTGAGTCTGCGAAAATAGAATGTCTGAATTTGTGCTTGTCTCAAGATTCTGTGTGTGAATCAATTAGGTATTCGTTTTTGCTCTGCATATGTAAATATGGTAGTTTGTACTTGTGGGATGTTTAGATAATTAGAGACTTGGATTGAGAAAATCAAATCTTTCAAAGGCATATTTGAAAAGCAGTAGGACTTTTTACTTCTTTCTTTCTTTCTTTCTTTCTTTCTTTCTTTCTTTCTTTCTTTCTTTCTTTCTTTCTTTCATCTTTGTGGGTCTTCTGGGTTATGAGGAAAGCAACGTTCCTTTGGTCAGTTTAAATTATGTGCCTGCCAACCTCTTAGAGGGGCATGGCAGTTTGTATGCGGAAAGTAATGAGTCAGGGAGGAAAAATAAATGGTGATTAAGAGAGGAGAGTGAGATTAATGTGGAAAGATGTCAAAGTGGTGCATAGGTGCCAAACATTTCTTCTGCTGGGAAGTTTTAGGGCATTTGTGCTACTGGGGGAGGCTTAGGTAAAAGGTTGATTTATTCAATAAATATCTATTGAGTTCCTAATAGATGGCAGTTAGGTTCTAGAGTGAGGAAAACAGATGAAGCTCAGGGCCAGTGGGGTATACAGCAAAGCTCTGTAAGCCAGGAAAGAGCAGTTGCAGTGTTGAGAGTAGGGGGAAGCATGATGCTGGGTTTCAATCTAATAGGCTCCCTGTTAACTAAAGAACTGTTAAAAAAAAAAAAAAGTCCCTTGGAATATCACCTACATCACAGGTTCCCTACAGAACCTCCAGAGCGGGGCTCAGGGCTACAGTCTACACACAGAGAATTATTCTTCCATGGATATTCTGGCTGTTGGTCCAAGTCCGGTGTTTCTGAAGCAGAGTTAGAAGAGTCAAATGTTAGCGGAATTACTCAGCTTCTCCCAGGTTCGAGACATGGAAGGGTGCCGTGGTGATAGAAAGCTCTCAGACAGCGCAGTGCCCTTCACACTGCATCCACGCTCTTGTGAAAGACACAGATACCAATCAAATGAAAATGGGAAGAAATGATCTCGGTATAAACTGAGCAGTATAAGGCTTTGCAAGAGAGCGTGCGGACCCAGGCTTCTCATAGTGATCTGTGATCTGATGGGGAGGGTGGGGTTTATCAGGGGAATGGTGGGGGAAGAAATGTTGCCTGGGACTGAGGCTGGGGAGGAAGAAGGCCTTTGATGGCTAGAATCCAGAATAGAGGCCAAAGGGAGTATATTCAGGAAAGGTAGGTGCCAAGACATGACGCTCCCTGGGTTCCAGCTGGGCTGCGGGGGACTTTGAGAAGACAAGATGTGCTCAGCCTCCCACGTAGAAAGGATGATGGGGCGTTAGGCTTATTTATTTCTAATTTTTAATTTCTGTGAGTCTATCGGGCAGATTTGCTCAATGGGAGCAGTTTGTTACAACGGTACAACCCCAACACAGTAAGATGAAATGCCAGTACACTATTTTCCAGTTCATTCACATCCAGCCCTTTTCATATTTCATGAGCACGAAGGACTGATTTAATAACAAATTTCTTACAGTTCAGCACAGTGCCTGCCTAGAGTATGAGCCTTTTTTTTTTTTTTTTTTTTTTTTTTTTTTTGCCATTAAGCATAGTGTAGTTACAGTATTTATTAGCCTCTAGTCTACAATCTAGTGAACGATTTTACATATGGGACCTCTAATGATGGCGTCTTAGTTAGGTTACTATTGCTGTGATGAAATACCATGGTCAAACAAAAGTTAGGGAAGAAAGGGTTTATCTGGCTTACATTTCCACATCACAGTTTACTACTGAAGAAAGTCAAGGCAGGAACTCAGACAGAATAGCAACCTGGATGCAGGAGCAGATGCAGAGGCCATGGAGGGGTGCTGCTTACTGGCTTGCTTTTCCTGGCTTGCTTATAGAATCCAGAACCACCTTCCAGGGGTGGCCCCACCCACAGTGGGCATGGCTGTCCACATCAGTCACTAATTATGAAACTGCCCTACAGGCTGATGACCTACAGGCCAGTCTTATGAAGACATTTTCTTAACCAAGGTTCCCTCTTCTCCAGTCACTTTAGCTTAGGTCAAGTTGACCCAGAACCAGGCAGCTCAGATGGAGATGGGGAAGAAAAAGAGAATTGCATAACTGAATAACTTAGTATGTCTTCCAAAACCATAGTTACCTAAATCTTGGAGTATCTTTTTAAAAAAAAAATCACTGAAATTAGAGACATTTCCATGGCATCTTATGGTGGAAAAATCGTCAGATTGCATGATTATGAGTATCTCGTCTAAATTATCTGTCTTCAAAACATGACCTTGCCTGAGAAAATATTTCAAACTCACTGAGGAATTTTATATGTTCCTGAGTGTTACATAGCCTGGGTTCTGATAGCAAGACTTGGGTACTCACTTAGCCCATGTCTAGCTTTGCTTGGATGGTTTTTGTTTTTGTTTTTTAGAGATTTATTTATTTTATGTAGCTGTACAGATAATAGCTGTGAGCCTTCATGTGGTTGTTGGAAATTGAATTTAGGACCTCTACTCGCTCCGGTCAACTCCGCTCGCTCACTCCGCTCCGGCCCAAAGATTTATTTATTATTATAAATAAGTACACTGTAGCTGTCTTCAGACGCATCAGAAGAGGGCATCAGATCTCACGACGGGTGGTTGTGAGACACCATGTGGTTGCTGGGATTTGAACTCAGGACCTTCCGAAGAGCAATCAGTGCTCTTACCCACTGAGGCATCTCGCCAGCCCCTGGATGTTTTTCTTTATCTTGTTGGATTTAAAGCAGCAGTGCCGTTGACAGCTTTACGGGAATCGAGTGCTTCATCCTCAGTGCCACACTGAGTAGTAGTAGTGTTAGTGCTTCTCCTCCGTCAAGACGGCGGCACGCGGACTGGGTGTTAACAGTTGGTGCCGTACCAGGGATGGGGGTCACGAGAGCTTCCTTCTCATCAGTGAATCAAAGTGCTCATGAAAGTGGCTGCGCTTGCTTTACCGAGAGCATCCACTACATTTCCCTTCCGAGAGATCCAGCCTCCAGATAACCATGGTGCAGCCTCGGCCTTGAACTTCTCAGCTTTGAGAAACATGATGACTGTGTCTGAGTTTTGTAAACAACACAGTGTCTGGTGTGCTGAGGCAGGAGCATGAATGGACTCACACAGTGTGTATGCTTTTCATGAACCATTCTGCCAGAGATTGGCTACGGGGCTACGCCCGTTTCACATTCACCTCTAGTCTTTGTAAGAAAGTCGCACTCTTAGTCCCTTTCCCCTTCTTTTCCCTTACACTGTAGAGTGGTGGGATTCCAGAGGAACGGACTCCTGTGGACCCAGGGCAGGGAAAGTCTAGGCAGATTTGCCGAAGCCTCATGAATTCATTTTCATATCATGTTTTTTCCCTCTCAGTCTAACAGTGAATTTTGATTTATAGGTAAGGATGTATGTGATGATAGCTAACCTGTTTAATCTAAAGTAAACGAAGGACCCAGAGAGTCTCTGGGAGAAATTAAGTCTGATTTGGTTATTGGTTTGACAGTGAAGATAAGCTTTGCTAGTTTATGGAACAGTTTCTATAAACTTTCTGATGGACAGTTTCTATAAATTTAATGAAAGAAGAGACCCCCAGCTCTGAGGACTCAGCATTTTTAAAGTATGTTCTGGCATAAAGGATGCTGGCCAACACATCCTTTACAATAATTGGAAGTTAGAATAAAAATTTGAGATCTCAACTGAAAAATTTGAAAAAGAATCTAGGACTTCCATGCATTTTAGATTGATTTCTTTTATGTGTATGAGTGCTTTGCCTGAGTGTATGTTTGTGCAGTGCACATGTGTGTGATTGAAATCAGAAGGGGGCGCCGGAGAGCCCAGAATTGGAGTTTCAGATGGTTATGAAGCAACATTTGGGCACTGGGAATGGGACTCAGGTCCTCTGAAAGAGCACGTGCTCTTCACCAGCGAGCCATCTCTCCAGCCCTTGATCCAGACATTTAATTTTAACTGTTTTTGTTTTTGTTTTTGAGATCATGGATCTTAAACATTACCTGTTGGAAATAAGAGATGATGTGGCAGCCCAGGAGGGAAAGCTGCCTTCTAACCTCTTACTAGAAAAAAATGACTTAGCAATAACTAAACAATTCAAACAGTAAGGAGACAGGTTCCTGGAAGTTCTATATATACATACACGAATAATGTGTGACCATGATCACATCCCTTTGGGAGACGCCGTAAGTAGTGTGTTTCCCCCTTTAGCCTCTAGGGCATTGGTTCCTATCCTTTCTAATGCTGCGACCCTTTAATACAGTTCCTCATGTTGTGGAGACCCCCCAACCATAACATTATTTTCATTACTACTTCAGAACGGTTATGAATCTTAATGTAAGTGATTTGGGAGATAGAGGCTAGCCAAGGGGTCAGGTCCCACAGGTTGAGAACTACTGCTGAAGAGGCTGCCTGGATTCTTCGGCTTGGGGCGCTTTCTTTGCGTCTGGGCATCCCTTCCCCCTCTGTCGTCTGATCACTTTTTAGGGTTTTGAAGTATCTGCTTTATGAGGACTTTTGCGATCACATCCAGAAAGGCCATAAGAAACCATTCCATCTCAAGTCTTTTAAACTTGGATTCATCCAAGAAATCCTTTCTATCATGTAAGGTCACAGTTTCCAGGGTTAAGGCCAATGGTAAGTTTGGGGGAGGCCACGTTTGAATATGGAAAGTTTTTCATATAGGAGACAAGATCAGCTGCCGACTGTAGTGTTCATTAGCCTAGTGCTGGAGTGCACACATTACGGAGCACTTTAAAACTATTTCTCTGAAAGGGTTGATCCAAACTGCACCCATGTATATAGTACATAGCAACGCTTTCTTGTCCAAGGATCAAAATGGTATTATTTTTTGCTTAAACCCTTTGCTGTTTGGTAACACAGATAATTCATATTTTATTTTACTGTGATTGCATGTTGTCTCTTTTGATGATGCTGAGTGTCAAAAACACACAGAAGGTGATTGTAAATGCATTAGCATATTAACATACTTACTTGGAAATTGTACTCAAGACTCTGTTATCCAGGGTTTGCTGTCAGCTTATGAGGTTGTGGTGTGGAAGGGGTGATGGGCCGCAGTGGTGGCTGGACACAGAGTTCTCTGAACATTTCGAATGTTTAGGACAGTGAGCAACTAGCTGGGGGAGTGGTCCTGTCCATGGGGGCCGTCAGTTTATCTGGACTCATGACTGCCACAGTTTGTAGAGACCTGCAGCATGCAGCTTGGCAGGCGACACTCACTTCTCTCCCAGAGGAACAAAGCAAAACCGAGTCATTTTGCTTAAAGGCAATTGTTGTCTAATGGTGGGAATGGTGGTGTGAGTGACATAAAAAGCTTTCCAAGTAAGTAAAAATTTGAAAGCCCTTTTATAAAATGTTCTATTACACAATGACTACGTGCTAACTGGGAGAAAATTAAATTGTAGGCAATGAAGAAAACAAAAATAAATGAACAAACAAACAAACAAACAAACAAAACAACCCACAAGTCATGTTGAAGAAGGAAGATGTGCTAAGGGCTCCTTTATTCCCGGAGAGTTTGGTATCCTGAGGCCTGTGGTGACCGTAACAGAAAGTCTAAAATGGTAAGATTGAGCACACGCTATAAAGTGGGGAGGGTTTTATAGTGGCTAGATTTTATTTGCTTATAAAGCCTCTATCCTTTCTGCCTCTTAAGAACACTTGTTGCCACGTTAGAGCATCCAGACATAATGTAAGGTAAACCCCGAGGAAAACATGCAAAATGCTGCTCGGAGGGTTCTGAAAGCCTAAGGTTCCTTTTCTCACTTAATGCAACTGGGGCTTTGCTTTCCCTGAACAAGACAAGTGTCGGTGGTTTTCCTCCCTAAGAGCTGCAGGAGGAGGCTGTTTTTAGCTGAGAGCTGCTGCTTTGCCTATCACTGAAGTGCGGCTGTAGGATGCCTGGGAGAGAAGGCAGCTGGAGAGGAGGAAGGCGGAAGCAAAATGCGTGTAGGGAGCTCAGGGCTAACAAGGCAATGTGTTAGGGATGTACTCCTGGAGCAAGGGCAACTTGGAGGCAGGCAGATGGGGGCGCTTTGGCAATCTTTAGCCTCTTAGGTTCTTTCATTTGTTTGTTATTCTAGGGAGCTCTGATTTATTTGTACCATTTTACTGATACTGCGAGGTTAAAAATATGTTTCCGTGAGTATAGCAATTAACAGCAGGCTCTGCACAGTGGAATATTCCAGGATTTAGGAGGCTGCTAGACTTTTATTGGTTCCAGCCAGCAGATGGCGGTAGTGTACCATAAACGAGCACACGGGGTGCGCCTGGTGAAGCCGGCAGGTTCAGTTTTGTTTTGCTTTGTTATTTAAGCTCGACAATACCCATCTATATATCCTGTGGGCGCACAGTGTTTGAGCCTCGTCTAATCTTAAACTTGTTTTATGATGATATCATTATTTTTTACTGCTACAAATTAACTGTCGGTTTCAATCTACCCCATATTTCAGCTGCCGTGGGGGATCATCTTGTCAGTTGTGTGGCTTTCCAATTTTATGACTGAGATCAAGAGTGATTCCTTAAAGGCACATGGGAAACAACGAAATGTGGGGCAGTGACTGTGAGCTCCTCCGTTTGGTGGCCACTCCCGGAGGTGATCAGGAACGGTACAGAAGGACAAGCAGGCCAGGAAGCCCACAGCTCCGTTTGAAAAGTGACAACTGCCTTGACATTTACTCAGGCTCAGCCGCTCATTTAGGTGTATGGCCCTGACTTACTATCGATGGAGTGAAGTGGAGCTACATGAATCCCAACATTATTTTATAGCGTTATATTCAAACACAGGAGAAAGTAGAGATTCTAGGGCACGAATATCTTTGATGATAGAGAGGAAGTTGTCTTCTTTCGCAGGGACAAAAAGCACCTGCCTCCAATCCCCTATTTACTCTCCCTTGAATGGGATGCTTTCTGGTAGCCTACTGGGTGTTTGCCCTTGTGTGAGAAGTCCTTGTGAACTCACCGGTGAGAAGCTCTTGATTGCTGCCTAATCTTTTCTTGAAGCGTAAGGGCAAAAGAGATTAGGATCCTCTTGATAGAGTTGGCAGAGCACCATTGATTGATGATAAACTTGAAGGAGAAAGGGGTCATATTCCAACTTGCCCCAGTCAAAGATTTCCGACAGACAGCAGCCCACTGTTGTAAATCTGTTGCCTGCCAGCACACTGTCCGTGGGTGTGCAGAGGCAGGGACAAAGCCCAGAGGCTGTGAAAAGACCAGGCTGCTCCTGAAATGCTGGGTGAACAGAGTAAGTGTGGGGTGGGTTCAAGCTCCCTCCAAAGTTATCTGTTCTCTGAATAAGGGCTACTTTGGCTTCTTAAGCAATCTGTGACCCACTCATCTCCCGCCACTGCACCTCCTAAACATTCATTTCCCTATGCAATTGTTCTTAACCCTGCTTCTCCAAGTAAGCCTAGAATTACTTGGAGAATTTTAAATAAGGATGCTTTAACCCCAGCTTCTAGAACTGAATGGTTTTTATTAGAATAAATAAAAATGGCTACCCTAGAGCATGTCCAATATGAGTTAGGTCTCTACCTAACGTGTGTGTGTGTGTGTGTGTGTGTGTGTGTGTGTGTGTGTGTGTAGGACAGGTAAGAAAATGTCTTTATGTCTTTTTTTTTTTTTTTTTTCAGATGTCTTTCTCACTTACTTCACCTTATTTTTTGAAACAGGCCTCTCACAGTCTAGAACTCATTCTTTTGGCTAAACTAAGTAGCCAGAAATCCCCAGGACCGTGTCTGCTTCCCCAGTGCTGAGATTATGGATGGATAGTGCTGCTGGACCCTACTGTTTCACACGGGTGCCGGAGAATCTGAATTCAGGTCCTTATATTTATTTGGCAAGTACATACTTTCTTGACTGGGCCATCTCTCCAGCCCCAATTTTAATTTTTATGGCACTCATTCAACAGGAATGTATTGTTAGTTCTCTTTCTATATGACCTGAAGCTTAAAGGTTGATGGATTTTCCTACTAAAGGCCAAGTTGGAAACAAAAGCAGGATGTTTGCGTTCCTCCCTCTATG
This sequence comes from Mus pahari, assembly GCF_900095145.1. Lineage (NCBI taxonomy): Eukaryota > Metazoa > Chordata > Mammalia > Rodentia > Muridae > Mus > Mus pahari. Next base: position 30,914,557 of record NC_034594.1, on the reverse strand, counting down.
TGGTACTCTGTCTTTAAAGACAACGCTTGCTGTAACACTGCTCTGTGGTCCTGGACAGGTAGGGCAGAGAAAGGCAGACATTGTAAGGTTTATGCAGACCAACTGGCATATCTGCAAATGTACCAGGCAGAAGATTCAATATACAGAGGCTTCAAGGTTTCCAACGGTTGGATATGCAGAGGTTTGAGATATCGGGAGACAAAATCAGGAGACTCTCCCCGGGGATTTAGCCAACAGAGAGGGGCTGATTTTTTTTCCAAGCCTGGGCTTCAGAACTCCATTCAAATTGTGCAGTTAAAGGCACAGGGGAAAAACACACTTAGAACTGCTGTGCTGGGATGTCTTTGCCTGGATACAGGGCGCAAAGGAAGGATGCTAATGCCCTGGTCCTTTAGGCTGTCAGGCGAGGATAACAGCAGGAGTGTCAGCAGCATCTTACAAGGCAGGCAGCCTCAGGTATTTATTTAGAGGAGAGGACGTGTACACACTGAGGTAAGTGCACAGAAACGCGTTGGGCACTGAGCACAATTCAAATGCCCCCCCCCCCCCCCCGCTATTGATCCTTGGCGGAAATGTTCATGTCTGCCTCATGAACAAATATTCCTCCCGAGACCACCTTTAACCAAATATTTAGTCAGACCTCTCCAGAACGCATTTACAAGCTCATTTCTGTCCTCTTTTTCACTGGGTTGCAGACTGGGGAGCAATCCCAGGGGCACTAGAAGGCTTTCAGACAGTGCAGTAGTAGGTTTCCGCGCAAAGGCATGCTGGGACTGCAGCGGAGGAGAATTAGACATCGCAGGGAGTTAACGGAGAGAGGGAAGGGCAGGCAGAATAGGTAGCATTCTCTGCTGCTGAGGGAGACTGGATCGTCGAGGAGGAGCTCGTCCATCCGACTGCCTGTTGACCCCAGTGTAGCTTCTTCTCCATATGGAGATAATTCAGTCTGTTGTGGATGTGGACACAGCCAAGTGTGGAGAACCACTTAGGGCAGTTTAAGAATCCATTAGAATCATTAGATCTCCTCTGAGCTAGCCAGAATAATTAAATCTGTGTCCAAGTGGAGACGCGTTTAGCTGCTGATTTTAGATTTTTACTTACCTTTCAAAAGAATTGAGAGGAAATTCTTATGCGCGACTCACTCACAAATGCCTTCTAATGGTTCCATAAAAAAACATTTGACTCATCTCCGCTCAAAATGGCTTCATATTTACATGGCTGAAGGCTGTTCTCAAAATGTATTGTGACTTTGTTTTAATAGTAACTCAGGTTACTCACAGGATGGCTGGGAACTGAGGAGTCTGTGATTACAATATAAGTGATGTTTTAAAGAAATCAGACTACGAACTTATTTGATTGCTCAAAGTTCTTGGTGCATTATCTGGATAGCCTGTCAATTTTTGTCTGGGTTAGTGTCAGAAGTTTTCAATTGCAAGTCCCTCCAGGGTAGGGCTGATGTCATCTCCATCACTTTGAGAGCTCCAGGCTCTTCATCCCGTAAGCATTTCTTGAGTGGCCATTATGAGACTGGAATTCTCAGCTGGTGAAGAGAGTGCCTACGTTTATAGAACAGCACAGACCTCTGTATGATCGTGTACGGAGCATCAAAACAAGCTAGTTCCTTTCTTCTCCATATCTGTGTGCTTTCTATGTTTGGTAGGGCAGTGTACAAGTGTAGTGGGTGGTTCTGATGCTAAGGCCCTGCTCCACAGTTGGTTCTTGATCGACCAATAAAGATGTTGTATTGGCTCAATTGCTGGGCTCTTCTAAGCCTTCCTTGGCTATCTTGTGCCCAAAAAGGTGATCAGCCATGTGAGATCTCTGCTGGAGCAGCCATAGGCTACTTGCTTCCTCAGGCAGGAGATTGGAAATGCAGCAAAGTGGAGGGCAGTTTGGGGTTGCTGGGCTAGGAGAAGGTAACTGAGAAACTAAAGTTCAGGGCAAATCTAGGGTGCTGAGCTGGGAGTGAAAGAAGGGTGTGAGATAGCAGAGGAAAGCTTAGAAGAGCCCCGCAACTGAGCCAATAAGGCAGGGTGAACAATAAGCTAGTGTGTGTGTGTGTGTGTGTGTGTGTGTGTGTGTCTTTCATCCATGGATCAGAGGGAACCTGATAGGGCTAGTAGCATGGTCTGCCCAGAGCTTAAAGAGGGGTAGCAAAAACTACATGCTACATAAAAGCATGTAGATATCAATGATTTATATTTGTAAAAAGAAGATATTGAGTTATTATACTGTTTTGTATGTGTGATATGTGTAAGGGTATATGTGTCTATATGTACATGGTCCAGAGTAGAACATTGGGTTCCTATTCTACTGCTCTCTGCCTTAGTCTCTTGAGACAGGATCTCTCACTGGGTTGAAATCTTGCCCTTTCTGTTCACCTGCTAATCTGCTAGCCAAAGAGCTCTCAGAATCTACCTGTCTATGTGCCCAAATCTGGAATTACAAGAACATGAAGCCATGGCCATCTTTTTTATACTAGTACTGGGTATTTGAACTCAGCACTTTGTCAAGAGTACAGAAGTGCTTGTAACCACTGGGCTTTATTCCTATCTCTATTGTTGTTTTCTAGTCATTTGGAAAGTGTTGCCAAAGGTAGGAGACGAACCAGAAGGAAAAACTTGGAGAACCAGGCCCACAAAGCTGCTTTAAAACCTTTTAACTGGACCCAGTCACTTTCTATAAGTTTCTGAATTCCCATCAGCTAAATTAGGAGTAGTAATATCCTCTCTAGATTCTTTAGTTGCACAGTATTGAAGAGATGTATAAGTATTTACAACTGGAATGTGTGTTAGAAGCATGGCTGGTAGGAGAAACTGTGCTTGTTGATATACTTCTATATGAGACATGCAGTGCTAAAGCAATACCACTGCTTAAAAAGTAGGGAGCGTTACCTAAATATTCATTAAATAGATCCTGTCTAAAATATAGCATCAAAATAGGAATGATAAATCAATGCTTATTTCTTGATTAAAATAAGGAACCAATAAGCAAATATGTGTTAAATTTTTCTTCTACCAATTTTTTTTAATGGAAAAAAATCTCATTTATAAAGTGAAGTTAATAGTTTTACTTCATGGAAGTAGATCTCGATTGGGGGGGTAGTAGTCTGGAATACATAACATGCTGTGTATGAAATGAATACATTAGTTAGGAACTGGAATATACTTCTACGTAAACAGTAGTTTCGATTTGCTTTATATGAAATGTGCCCTCACTAAAGTATTAATTTATGATTTTAAAAATTTATGGAGCTAGGCTTGGTTTAGGCTTGTATTTCTAGCTCCTGGGAGGTGGAGGACCATATACTTAAGGCCTCCTGAGCTACAGAGTTTAAACCTAGCTTGTGCAAATAAGTGAGATACTGTCTCAAAAAAGAAAATAAGAAGGAGACCAGGCATAGCCCTCAGTGGTTGAACACCAGTCTCTTAAGTGGGACCTTAGGTCCTAACACAGTCAGGGGTGGGTGTCCTATGGAAAGCCAGTTTCAGGCAATAGCTTTCCCCCCCTTAAGCTCTCCAACTGAGGAATGGGTTTCCTTCAATACTGCCTACCAAAATGTTGCATGGTCAGCTTTGCAGTAACCAGTAATTGTATCCTAAGTCCCATGCTTTGCCACAAGTTGTTGGCCAAAAAGAATTCTTCAGCATCTGGTTGCTATGTAGTTCCTGCCACATGAGGCTATCCCCAGTCCAAGTCACAGGGGCTGCCAAGGACTCTGCTCCCGAGGTGCTAAGATCTCCTTCCATTTGCCACATTTGCTCGATATACTCATTCATGTAACCTCAAAACGTCCTGTGAGGTGAGGACTTTCTTTCTGAAAGTGTTATTTTCCTATTGATGCAGAATATTTGACTGAGATCTACCCTCTTACTAAGCTTCCAGCGGTACTGCACAGTCCTGTTAAGTGACAGATGCAGTGCTCAGTAGTTCTCAAGAGCTGCTTCTTCACCTTCTTTTAAATGTATTTCATTCTATTTTATGTGAATTGGTGTGAGGGTGTTAGATCCTCTGGAACTGTGTGTGTGCTAGGGATTGATCCCAGGTCCTCTGGAAGAGCAGCCCATGCTCTTAACCACTGAGTCATTTCTCCGGCCTGAGGGATTCTTTTGTAATGCTGAATTTATACCATTGCTCCCATTTCTCCTCCCCTTCAGCCTTGGACAACCTCTGTTCTCTCTTCTGTTTCTGTAAGCTCAACTCTGAAGATGGCTACTGAAGATGGAGCTGGCTTTGTCATTCTGTGACTACCTTATTCCTCTTAGTAGGATGTCATCAGCCTCATCCATTTTGTCATAACTAACAGAATTATTTTCTTCCACTTAGAGGGGAATAATTTCTTCATTTTTCCCCTTTTTATGGTGTATGTGTATGTTGTGTATGACTATATAGTTATATTTTTGCATGTATGTGGAACAATACACATGTGTGTGAGTGCCGGTGGAAGCCTGCAGTTGGTGCTGGAAATCACTGTCTCTCACTCTTTGTCTTTATTCAGGGAGGAAGAGGCCTCAGTCTGATGCAGAACTCACTAATACTGTAAACCTTGCTAGCTTGTCTGCCCTGATCGCCCGTAGCTGCTTTTTGAACTTAGAATTATATGCAGGCTGCCATGTCTCCCTGTCATTTAAAGTGGGTTTCTGGGGGATCTGCACTCTTGTTCCTCACATTTGCACGGCAAGTGCATTAATGACTGAGCCCTCTTCCCAGGCTGAATAATTTCTCATTGTATGCATAGAGCACATACAAATATCTGTTTATTTATCAGTGGCCATTTAGTTATTTCTACATTTTTTTTTTTGCATAATGCTGCAATGAACATTGGAGTGCAAATATCTCCTCTTCTCTAGAATGAAAACGAGCTGGGGACTATTTTCAATACCTATCTTAAAAATGAACAAACAGAAACTCTGGGGGAGGTTTAAATGTATTTAAGAAGTCACACAGCTAGTAAATATTCCAGCTGGGCTTCAGTCCCACACATGAGTCTGGGGCTCCTGTTCTGGAAGTGATAACACTCGAATACTTGAAATCTTAACAGTGCCTGGCACCTGTATAAACAAAATAAATGTCTGCTAATTCTATTAACAAGGAGGCTGTGCCTCTGGCTTTAGGCTTTTGTCTACCTGCCTTTCATTTTCCTTGGTTGCATTTCTGCAGAGGTGAAATTTTGTGTTACAAGAATGAACTTGTGCTTTTTGGAGTTATATGCAGGCTGCCGTGTCTGCGGCTCCTTAAAGAGGTAATTTCTATTAGCCTTGATTTTGAAACCTAGAACATTTTTTTGTGAACTCCATCTTAGTAGGAAGTTCCCCATCTTTCCTTTATCTCTTCTACTTGTATTTCATAAATCCATCATTAATTCTCTCCAACCAAATAAAAACATTGAAAACAAAGTATCATTTTCTTGTACCAATAAGAAAATAGGACAGTTGTCCTTCATGCTTTCAAACCAGAATTTGAATATACAGAGATCATAGAGTAACTATTGAAATAGGAACAAAACCGAGCCTGCCTTCTGCCCATAGGGAAGGTCCGAAGGCAGTTGTGACCATGAGACTCACCGCTGAGTCCTGCTGTTAAAAAGCACTGACCTGGCTAAACATCGATAAGACACTGAAGAGTTCATGAAAGCTAATGACAACTTGCTGGTCTTGTGTGGATTGCAAAGCAGAATTCTGCTTCTAGACCTTGGAGGACTATTTCTCTAAGGATGTTAGCTGGAGCTGAGGAGGAGGAGAGGGAGGAGGAGGAGGAGG
>NC_034594.1:30868037-30908751 GCF_900095145.1 Mus pahari | reverse complement strand
AGGAGGAGGAGGAGGAGGAGGAGGAGGAGGAGGAGGAGGCCAGATTGACACCGGAAGTCACTCCACCACTCTCCTCCCTGCCTTCCCCAGGTGGCGATTTTTCACAGTAGCAAAGCGAGCTGCTTCTCTGTCACAGAAGGGGCAGCTTTTCTTATCTTTAAGGTGTCTCAATTTAGCGGAAAGTAGAATCGAGTCCACTGCCCACTCCCTGTTCCAGGAATGTTTTTTCCCAAAATAGGAAATATATAATGCGTAGGCTGCGTGGCTAGAATTAGGTTGGATCAGTATGAGGCAGGGAGACTTGTTTGCTTCAGAAAAGGAAAAAAAAAAAAAAAAATCTCTCACTGCCTTAGGCTGGCTGCAGAATCCAGGACAAATATCTGGTCTGTGAGTTGTAGAAATCAAACTGTCTCTGTTGAAAATAGGGCTGATGACCCCCTCCCTGGATTCCCATGCCCTTTGAACAAAGCCTTTTGTGACAAGTTGCCATTTCCAGTTAAGATTTGGAAGCCACTATATTTAATCCAGTGTCATTGATTAGGTCAGAGGAAAAAGAAACAGACTTTCTTATATAGGTAAGTCTTTTCTTTCCTTTTTATAATAAATAAAATATAAAACTGACGGTTCTAGATGTTCAAGTGAAATTGATCACCCTAAAATAGAGAGGAGGAAAAGTCAGAAGTTAGAAAGGTATGTCTGAGTTTTTTTTTTTTTAAATTATGTGTGCATGTTGCATGTGTGTATGTATGTGCAGTGGCTAAGCCTCTGTGTATACACATATATGGTTGTATATAGCTTCAAAACACTCATCTGTGAAAAGGCACTACCAAAATTATTGTTCTTCACTAACAATAACTTTTGGATTCTTATTTCCCATCTACCTGTTGGGTAATAAAGGCTTAGATTTGTTTTGATTGCCTCAGAATACCACAGTGCAACCATGAAACAGTGCATTACCCCAACTCTCCAGCACAAAGTCAGAGAGACGGGAAGGGAAGCCCACCTGCGGTGCGATTACAACCCCCAGTGCTCACCACTGAGACACAGGGAGGGCCACAACAGACATGTGCATTTCGTCCTGGGTGAAGGGTTTCCATAAAACAGAGGTCATCAGATACAAATAAATTTTATACTTTAGAAAAGGTAATTTCTTTCTATGCCCCAAATCCCTCAATTGGAAACTTTAGTCTTCCATTAAAATGAAATGCTCTCTGTGATTTATAAAGTGCAATTCTTGTGCTTCAAGTCCAATGTTAGCATTCTGCCTTATGCCTTTCACTTAATGGGTATTCTCAAAACTGGCAGCTTTCCCCTCATGCGGGAAGAAGGAATAATTCTGAATTAAGAGCACCAAAATAGGTTAAGGATGCATTATGTCAGGGGCTGTAGATTGTTAACAAGCCACGGAAACACAAGTCATAGGGCACAATTCAATTAAGGGCAACGGGCTAAGACTGCCAGGCATCTCCTCTCAGTGACTTCACCTGTTGATTTTTGAGGTGACCCTTTCAGGATGTCTGAAATCTGACTGAGCTCTGCTTGGTTTTCTAATTTATGAGTGACTTGTCATTAGCAAGTGGGTGGGACCGTTCGCCTGTGGTGGATGCTGTCGGCATCTTGTGTGGGTACTCTAAGACCCATCTACTCCTTGTTAGCTGTGAATAGAGTGGGAATTCTGTGTGGCAGGTATGGACCCTCCAAGGGCCATGTTTTCTTCCCCAGATATGAATGCTGGCTTGTTAATGACCCATAAGTGACCTTTTCGAGGGAATGGCTGATGGAAGCTGAAGCTCCCAGGAGGTTATGATCCTCCCCCAGTGAAGGGATCTCAATGATTAATGGGCAGGGGTCTACCAAAGGCTCCCTTGATAAAGGGATCAATGGTTAATTTTATGGTGTGGAATCATGGGTCAGGTCAAACCTAGTATTGATATAGGACCACATCCTCTTCTCATCCTCTTGACTCTCTTTTTCATGCCTGCACCCTCAACTTTGGCTGAATTTCTCACCCCCCCCCCCAATAGCATCTTTTCAGTGTATTTGTGCCATCACTGTCCTAGGCTCTGGTCTGTGTCTGTATGTACTACATATCTGTGTTTGCATATGTACATGTGTCATGTGAAGAGGCCAGAGGTCGATGACAGGGGCTTTCTTCAAGTGTGTTCCACTTTACCTTCTGAGACACAGTCTCTCACTGAAACAGGAGCTGATCAAATCCAGCAATCCTCAGCAATCCTTCTAAGTTAGGATTACAGATGCACATGACTGTGTCCTATTGTGTATGCACTACTGATCTGATGAAACTCATGTTCCAATGATTCTGCAGCAAGCATCTTATCAACAGAAGTACCTCCCCAGCCCTGCTGGGCTCTGATTTTAGGGCACCAAGATATGAGGTAGTAAGTTACTTTTAACTTACTTTGTCCTAATGAATTCAGTGAGACAAGATCATTATCAACTAGAGATCAAGCAGAATACAGAATGCCATACTTTAAACTGTTGAAGTCTGTTCTATTGACCATTAGTAAGCCTTTGAAAGAGAAGAGCCCTGTCAGTTGTGTAATATGCTCTGTGCAGCCTTTACCCAGCTGCTGATGAAGAAAAGGCTGGCAGATAATCAAAGTCACAAGGCTGGAAATTTAAACTCTGATTGATTCCTACCCCTTTACCCCAATTTTGTTAGTTGCTTAAAACTTGACTCTATTTATAGTAGTCTTCTCAAAAGCTTGGCTTTTCAAGTTACAATGATGCTCTGATACAATAGGAGTAATTATTATGGCCTTCATATCTGATAGTCATCTGGGTGACACAGGAAATGATTTTCACTTGGGATGAAACCAACCATCCGAGTCTGAAATAATATCTATTTTCTGGACCCTCTGTAATTAGAAACGTGATTGTATAAATGTCTGAAAATCTGTTCTGTTTTAAAGAAATTGGCCTGGAGCCTGTTCTACTCAGGACACAAAATTAGCAGAATGTGAAGGTTTCCTTGTACTGTCCAGCTAGTGGCGTGAGGGCGGGCTGAGTCAGCACGGAGAGGATGGCCATTCTAGCTGACAGACAGGGGCAATCCTCTAGGAAATGTCAGCTTGACCCCACTGTTAGAAAAAAAAAAAGGAGCAGAGGGGGATGAAAAAGAACTCCGGGTTGGAAATATTTTAAAGGCATCATCATTTCTGTGGATGTATTCGTATGGCGGTGTGTGCTGGGGAGGGGTACAGAGCTACACAGTGAAGGATTTGGAATCATTTAATACTTTACAGCTATGCTCTGTAGCCAGCGTGATGTTGGTACACGTGGCACTCAGTTGGATATTACTGATTCTCAATACTATATCTCAGTCTAAAGGAATTGGCTCTTCGTTTCCACCATGTTATTGCTTATTTATAATCAATACCTTCTAATTAATTCTGAAACACCCTTTCAAAAGGAAGCAGGTGTTTTCTATTTTCTATTTAGACATCTGATGCTCATTTCAGTCTGATTTCTTCATGTTTAGAAATGATTTTTTGCTGGATTTGTGGGGTGGGAAGATAGGATTTGATCTTTGAATAAGATGCATCCATTTGAGGGTCAGTGCTGAAAAGTCAGAAAATTGCTTTTAATTTTATGTAATTTGTGGTTTATTTGTGAGAGTCACAGAATTGCACATCCTAAGACTATTTTCCCAGGGATTACATTTCTAAATGGCCTCCGCCTTTTACAGGAAGATGAGTACAAAAAGCTTGAAACTTGCCATTTAGTACCACAAAAGTCTAGCTAATTTGTGTCAGTTGCTAATGTCCTTGTTCAGATTTCTTTCCTATCTTTACATGATCCTCAGAGCACTTGAGCAGGTTGGTGTCTTAGCCACATTTCCAGAGGCTGTGACAGACTCCTAAGAAAAGCAAAAGAAAGGGAGAGATTGTGTTGGCTCATAGCTTCAGAGGTATCAGGCTGTTTGCCTTGGCAACACTAGTTCTGGGACCCGTGGTGTGGTAGAATGACATAGGGGAAGGGACATGTGGCAGCTCCATACTTACTTCTTGGAGGACAGTAAAGAGAGAGATGGGGGGATGGAGGACAAGAGGAGGAGGGAGAAGAAGAGGAAGGAGGCAGGCAGGTTAGTTCTAAGGACATATCTCCAGCAACCTCCTTCCTCCAGCTCTATCCCAGCATCTATTGCTACTAGCTAGGACTAAAACTATAGTTCTTTGAACAGGAAGTAGTTTACTAGTAATCCTGACCTCTCCTGTGCACTACATTCCATCTTCAAACCATAAGAGGCAGTGTAAGAAGTGTCCTTGATAGTTGGGTCTTTTCTGTTACTGTTTGGTATGAGGAAAGCAATACCTGGGGAATGATGTCTCTTCATAAAAAATTCAAGTCACCATTAGAGAGCTTAAATAATTCTCCACTTGTTATCCCTGTGTCTCTAGCTGAGCAATGGCATTGGCGCAAGTCTTAGGAAACAAGAGACGTGGCACTACAGCAGGGTTTTCCTTAAGTTTTACTATTACATACACTTGGGAATATGTATTTTATTCTCAAATATATTCTGATGCAATTACAATATTATGTTCTCTACAAGAAATTTTATTGGCATTTGAAAGTTTTAGGTTCCAGGAGAATAATTTTGACTTTGATTATCACAAGAATCCTTAAGTGTATTTGTGGTGTGTGTGTGTGTGTGTGTGTGTGTGTGTGTGTGTGTGTGTGTGGTGTATGTGTGGGGTGTTGTGTATGTGTGGTGTGCATGTGAGTATGTGTGTATGAGTGTGATATGTGTGTGTGTTTGTATGTATAATCTCAGGCACTATTCCTCAGGAATTGCCTACATTTTGGGAGATAAAGCCTGTGTTCATCAGGTAGCTAGGCTTCTGGCCAGTGAGCTCTAAGCAATGCACCCAACTCTGTCATCCTAGTGTTGGGGTTCCTGTGTGCCTACCCACACTGAATTTTGTTACATGACTTCCAGGATTTGAGACTAGAGTTTTCAATGCAAACACTCTGCTGTTTGAGTGAGCTACTAAGCTTTTGAAGGGCATTTTGTAGAGTTAGAACCTGTCCAAATAAAATAAATAAACAAGAAATCAAAGACTAAAAAAAATAACAAGGATATTTGTGTAATGCACACTTATGAAATCTTTGTAATACTTTTGTTAAACCACTCTGAGTTGCTTTAAAATTTTAATCCTTTCTTTGATTTTCTTTTTCTATTTATTTATGTATTTACTTATTTGCTCATTTCTAAAAATAAACTATAGTTCTTTGAACAGGAAGTAGTTCACTAGTAACCCTGACCTCTCTTTATTATTTGACTAAGCAATCATGGGTGATAAACAGAAAAGCAGCCCATTGGATTGCTGGAAATTTTCACATACAGTTAAACTTTGATTGCCTGCTTTAGTAAAACACAGAGGCAATCCATGAAACATTTCCACATTAACACATATGTATTATTAGCATACATTTATATTATTTTATAGAAGATTTTCTTCAACAGTGAAAAGTTTTAAAATGGATATCAAAAAAATTGATTTTCATTCTCTGATTTTCCAATCAATTACTGACATAGTAAGGCATCCAGAAATGCTCTACATGTTAGCTGTCAGTCTAGAAATAAGACATTAGTTGTCTTTAATTCAGTGAGTAAACCCCAACTGGAGAATTACAGATTCTTTTTTAAAAAAGAAGAAAGTATCAGATGATAGAAATCTCAAACAGTAAGAAAGTCCCCAGAAAAAAATGCCTTTGCAAACACAGAATGGCGAGTATTCAATATAGAGTATACAGTATAGAGTGTACAGTGTATAGAGTGTAGAATATAGGGTGTAGAATATAGGGTGTAGAATATAGAGTGTAGAATATAGGGTGTAGAGTGTATGGAGCATACAGTGTAGAGTGTATGGAGCATACAGTGCAGAGTATAGCGTGTACAGAGTATGTAGTATAGAGTATATAGAGTTTAGAGTATTTGCTAAATTAAATTGCAAAGATTTCCACGTCACATGGCTGCACCGAGAAAGGCTGCAGCTACATACAGGCATGGGGAACGTTCTTGCTAACCTGGCCTGGAAGTTTTCCTCAGCCCCATTTCTAGGATATGCAAGACCTCCGGGAAATTTTTCCCAGGCAAGTGTCTAGATAAACTATTTGATTTTCAAAGTGTTATAAAGTTTACACACCTATATGTGGTGTCATAATTTCTTTGGTAGCACTTGATAAAGGGGAAATGTTTATATATTTATGTATTTTTTGATTGTTACAGGTAAGGTAGATTATTCACTAATCGTGGTTCCTGGCTATTTTCACATCCCCAAGCTGTGAGGAAGAGGGCGCAGTGCTCCCTATGCTGCAGTGGCTCTTCCGAGTCTATTTGTGTTGAAGGAGTATAGAGCTCCTTGCCTTAAATATTTAATACTGGTTGTATTATCATTTGTGAACCCGTGCCATTTACTATGTCGCCCCACTACTACCAGTTGTTTGTTTGTTTGTTTTGTTTTGTTTTGTTTTGTTTTTGACTACCTCCAGAGTTGGTACACTGCTTTGTTGACAATGACCACACATGTAAATTTTATCCGGCCTATGTAGGAAAACATGAGTCACAAGTTCTGTTGTCTGGAAGTCTCCAGCTTCAGGCGCGCGGTCCTTGCGGAGGGAGGCATGGCGGCGCCCACCTTGGTTTTGGGTCCCCCGCCCTCAGCCAGAGCGGGCCCCGGCTCGATGGTGCCCTGGTGCTCTGTGAGCAGTGGCCTGTCTCCTTGTGTGCTCTGGATGCAGGAGCTGTTCCGAGGACACAGCAAGACGCACGAGTTCCCAGCGCACAGTGCCAAGGTGCACTCTGGTGGCCTGGAGCTGCAATGGCTGTTGCTTGGCCTCCAGGTCCTTCGACAAGACTGTCAGCATGTTCTTGCTGGAGAAGGACCAGCTTTTGAAAGAAAACAACTACCGGGGACATGGGGAGAGCTTGGACCCTCTTTGTCACCGCATCTGGAGATAAACCCATTCGCATCTGGGATGTGAGGACTACAAAAATGCATTGCCACTGTGAACATGAAAGGGGAGAACATTAACATCTACTGGAGTCCTGATGGGCAGACCATTGCAGTGGGCAACAAGGAAAACGTTGTGACCTTCATTGGTGCCAAGACACACGGCTCCAAAGCAGAGGAGCAGTTCAAGTTTGAGGTCAATGAGATCTCGTGGAACAACGACAACATGTTCTTCTTGACCAAAGGCAACGGCTGTATCAACATCCTCAGCTACCCAGAACTGAAGCCCGTGCAGTCCATCAATGCCCATCCTTCTAACTGCATCTGTATCAAGTTTGACCCCATGGGGAAATAGTCTGCCATAAGAAGCACAGATACCTTGGTCAGTCTCTGGGATGTTGATGAGTTAATGTGCGTGCGGTGCGTTTCCTGACTAGATTGGCCCATGAGGACCCTTAGTTTTAGCTACGATGGGGAAATGCTGGCGTTGGCTTCGGAGGATCAGTTCATTGATATAACTGAAGTAGAGACAAGAGACAAACTATGGGAGGTGCAGTGTGAGTCCCCGATTTTCACCGTGGCTGGGCACCCCAAGAGGTCTGGGCTGGCTTTTGCCTGTGATGACAAAGATGGCAAATATGACAGCAGTCAGGAGGCTGGAACTATGAAGCTGTTCGGGCTTCCCAATGACTCCTGAGAGGGCCGGCAGTGAAAGGAGAGAGGAGGCCGGGTGGACTATTTGGGCTGTACTTGACAGGGAGAGGAGGCTGGCGCAGACCTCCCCTTTGGATAGTTCAATGTAGTCTTTTGGACTTGTGGGAACCCTAAATGTTTATAAATGTCAAAACAAGCAAACAAACAAAAACAAAAACAAAAACAAAAACTTTGGTCAGGAAGTGCATACCCTAACCCTCTCTGTGGTACCCTTACTGTGGTGAGCAAGTGCCTCACACTTAGCTCCACCCCCAGCCCCACCTCCTGGATTTTGTTTCGGTGTATTTTGTATTAGCTGTTTCCATCCCTTTCCCTCGTTGGCAGTTAGCTAATGAAGACTTTGCAAGTGTGGGCCATGATCTGTTTTAGGGTTCTCTAAAGGAACAGAACTTGTGGAATATCTATCTGTCTGTCTGAGAACAGAACTGATGAAATACCGGTTTGTCTGTTTACATATATCTGTGTTTCTGTGTATGGGATTTTATCAGCGTGGCTTACAGGCTATAGTCTGGAGAGTCAGTCTGACTTCGGTGTCTCCTGATAGAAAGGCCGAGGATCCAGTTGTTGTTCAGTTGTTCAGACTGGATGTCTTGGCAGTGCCAATCTGGGGCTGGAGTCCTGAGGAATTCCTGGAGAGCTGCTGATCATTGGTTGGTCGATGCTGGAATCCTCAAGGAGTAGGTTCTGTGGTTACGAGCAGAGCAGAGGAATGCCTCAGCAGCAGGGTAGATGACCAGGCAATGAGAGTGAGGGTGAATAGGCAAAAAGCTAAAGTGTGCTTTTTCCATGTCCTTTTATATAGGCTGCCACCAGTGTGTGTGTGTGTGTGTGTGTGTGTGTGTGTGTGTGTGTGTCCTAGATTTAGGGTGGGTCTTCCCACCTCTGAGGATCAAGAAAAGCCTCTCACAGGAGTGCCCTGCCGGTTGGGTTTCAGTGTTTCCAGGTGCTACAGTCAGGTTGACAACCAAGGTTACCCACTACCTGACTAGCGTAGCATGCCCTCTGGGAGGGCAATGCCCTGTTTTCTGGACTTTACTATGGCAGAGTTTGTTGGACATGTTGCTTAGGCAGTACCTGTTTAGAGGGAGGGAGCATAAGGGTGGGGCTTTTAAAAACAATTTTGAGAGCTGAACATTCAATAAAACTGGCTTTTGTTAAACAAAGAGAAGTTCTGTTGTCCATCATGTCAAATTCCAATGACTTCCTCTTTGACCTCTTTAGGTGGCATCTGTTGCATACTTAGCACATGACCTTTTTTAGTGTTGACTGAACATTTACCTTCCACCCCTCTACCCAGAGAAGACATGCGTGAGGCACCCACAGGGAAGGCATGAAATACTGTCTGGGTCATCATGGTCCAAGCTCAACACATAACCCAAGACAGGAGTCTCCGTGTTTGTAAGGAGTTTGTGGGTAGAAAGCAAAAGTCTGTCAAAGAGATGTGCAAGGCTAGAATTCAGCCTGACATAAGCTGTGCAGCCTATGCAGGAGGTCCACGTGGCAAGTGTTGATGAAGGACACTGGCTACTGCCCTGCTCTCTTGGGGCTACAGACTAGAGTGGACACGATAGTCTAAAGAGCTGATGCTCAGTCTATACATGTGGCTCAATTCTAGGAAACACTGGAGTCTTGAATTTGTCCTGTGCAGGTAGAAATGGTAGTCACCCCAAATTAGCATCCTAATTAGGATGAGGCTCATCCTAATAGATGAGCCTCATCCTTGAGATTCCCCAATTCATTCAACCATTTACTATCTCTTGGAAGAAATACTATGGTGGCCAGCATAGTTTCTCTCTGGGGGGATGTCTGTTTCCCGCTCTGTATTATGCAGAGGCTTAGAGAATGCTCAGCAGAGACGTGGTCTGATGTGATGGCTTTGCTAGGGAGGCTGTTCCCAGGCACAGGAATGTTGTTTATCTCCTGGAAGATGAGTCAAGGCATTGGGCCTTTGGCGTAGCTTTTCTGCTCTGTTCATCTCAATCGCAACTGCCTCACACAGTCCAGAGGCTTCTGGTTAAGTTGTTGCTGAGCGTCTTCCAATGTTCCTTCCCTGATGTCCTAGTTGGGCAAACTTCAGAGAAGAGCTTTCAGGAACTCTCTACAGCAGAAGGCTGCACTTTAAAGGGTGAATAGCCACGTCCTTAAGGCATTAGCATGAATCCACGAGCATTAATGTTGTGTGTAAGAGCTCTCTCAGTTTCATAGCAGCAGACTGAGCCCCGAGAGAAAGCAGTCAGCTCATGGGCTGTACACTGAGTCAATGCAGATGGAAGTTGAGGTGGTTATCAT
This sequence comes from Mus pahari, assembly GCF_900095145.1. NCBI lineage: Eukaryota > Metazoa > Chordata > Mammalia > Rodentia > Muridae > Mus > Mus pahari. The sequence goes on along the minus strand of NC_034594.1, from coordinate 30,898,771 downwards.
TGCTTACAGTGCTCAGATGAATTGATGAAAGTGGGCAGCTTGTCACTTCAGGAGAAAAATGGAATCCGGGAATTTTACTGGAGCTCTAGGAACAATGAATTATGACTAGTAATGTAAACCTATTTTTTAAAGTCTAGTCCTAGTCAAAGAACAATGAAAATAGTGGCTGTCTCATTGCCTTTTTGTTCATACAAAAAACAGATAAGAAAGCATTGGTATTCTAAAGCCATAGATCAAACACTGTAGCTTAAGACTTTTTAGAATGGCAATAATTAGAAAGACATGCATCTTTTGTGGAAAAGTTAATACTTATTATTTCTTCCGTGTTGCTATGGAGAGAGATGCAATGATCAGAGGGTGGAACTTTGTTCCCGCTCTGAAGCAAAGATGACTGCCAGGTTTAATTTTCATTTTAATCTGCTTTCTTTTGCTTTCTTGTTTTCCTCCCCCCCCTCTTCTTTCTTTTCTCCTCATTCTCCTTCCTTTTTGGTACTCTTCCAACCCCCCCCCCCCCGAAACCCTCTTGGGTCTAAATAGATCACTTCCTTTATGGGTAGTTACTTCAACTTGCTCTTTGAGAGTGAAATTAATTGACTCTCTCTCACAGCAGACTCCTGGAGAATCCATCTGTCCTAGGAGAAGTTGTTGTCTCAGGTAGAACAATAGATCTGATGCAAGCTCTGTCCATGATTTAAAAATCTCTGGGGATAATAATCTGTCTTTGTTTCAGGGATGATTCATTGCTGATGTCTTTGCTAATTCTTAGGCAACTATTAAGGAGAACAAGCCCCACTTGTATGTAGCAATGACAGTGCTACGGATTTGAATTGTCACTAAGGAAAGCTCTGGGAGATTAAAGAAATATGATTTTATTGATTGGCCATTTAAATTTAAAGAGGAAATATTGAGATGTACATGCATCTTTTATGGTTTTTTTTCTTGGACACATACATAAGAAAACTGTTAACTGTGGTTATCACTGAAGTTTATAGGTGTGCTGGGTTGGGAAGATAGCTCAGTAGATGAGAGCATTTGCTAATTCTGTAAGCAGGAAGACCAGAGGACCTGAGTTTGAATCCTTAGACGAAAAGCCAGGTGGATCTTATGTGCCTATAACCCGAGCATTGGAGGGTGGAAACAGACAGTTTCCAAGAACTCTTCGATGTCTACCCTAGGATTTGATTAAGTGAAAGAGCATGTCTCAAGGCAATGAGGCAACTATCTGTAGAAAAATACATTCAATGACTTGGGGTCTTCAAACTCCATACCCAAATGTACATAACACAAACTCAGGATTTACCTTGGCTTACAGTTTTACAGGTGTGAGTTCATCATGGTGGCAAAGGCTTGATAGAGAAGAGGAGTTCATATCATGGTGAGTAGGAAGCAGGGAAAATGGTGAGAGGAAGACCACCGGGCAAGATACAGCCCCCAAGGCTGTACTTCAGTGATCACTTCTAATTAGGCCACACCTCCTACCTTTCCGAGCCTCTCAATAATGCTGTCATATTAGGAGGTAATTAAGGGATGACCCCATACTTTTGACCTTCAGGATCTATGTTTGGAAGTATCTCTATTAACACATGGTGCCATACTCATCTTCCAGGTGTCTTTCAATCCAATCAAGTAGACGGTTAAGATTAGTATCATGAGAGGCAGCTTGATTCCCAGAAGCTCTGACACAACCAGGATCTCAGGAAGGACAGGTTCCAGTCAGATATAGTGAAGGCAGTTAGCACTAGAGATAATCAGGATGGCAGGAGGCAAGCATAAGAACATAAGCAACAGAAACCAAGGTTACTTGGCATCATCAGAACCCAATTCTCCCACCATAGCAAATCCTGGATACACTATCACACTGGAAAAGCAAGATTCAGATCTGAAATCACTTCTCATAATGATGTTACAGGACTTTAAGAAGGACATAAATAACTCCCTTAAAGAAATACAGGAGAACACAGGTAAACAGCTAGAAGCCCGTAAAGAGGAAATACAAAAATCCCTTAAAGAATAACAGGAAAACACAATCAAACAGGTGAAGGAAATGAACAAAACAATACAAGATCTAAAAATAGAAATAGAAACAATAAAGAAATCACACAGGGAGACAACCCTGGAGTTAGAAAATCTAGGAAAAAGTTCAGGAGTCATAGATGCAAGCATCACTAACAAAATGCAAGAGATAAAAGTGAGAATCTCAGGGGCAAAAGATACCATAGAAAACATTGACACGACAGTCAAAGAAAATGCAAAATGCAAGACTCCTAACCTAAAACATCCAGGAAATCCAGGACACAATGAGAAGACCAAACTTAAGGATAATAGGTATAGAAGAGAGCGAAGATTTCCAACTCAAAGGGCCAGTAAATATCTTCAACAAAATTATAGAAGAAAACTTCCCTAAACTAAAGAAAGAGATGCTCATAAACATACAAGAAGCCTACAGAACTCTAATTGTTATTTTAATCTTTTATGTGCCGTATTTGTTATAATAGCTATCAGAAAAATTAGGCATGTATAGGACTTGTTATTTTCTTAAATATAAATGTTTGAAAAAATTATAACAGAGACACCAAGCCAAAATTAAAGATCAATTTTGTAGTTCTCAAGAGAAAAAGAAAAAAAATGACATTCCTCTCATCACATAATAATCAAAACACCAAATGCACTAAACAAAGAAAGGATATTAAAAGCAGTAAGGGAAAAAGGTCAAGTAACATATAAAGGCAGACCTATCAGAAGTACACCAGACTTCTCACCAGAGACTGTGAAAGTCAGAAGATCCTGGACAGATGTGATACAGACCCTAAGAGAACACAAATGCCAGCCCAGGTTACCATACCCAGCAAAACTCCCAATTACTGTAGACAGAGAAAACAACGAAATCAAATTTACACAATATCTTTCCATAAATCCAGCTCTACAAAGAATAATAGATGAAAAACACCAACACAAGGAGGGAAAAAGCAAGAAAGTAATCTTTCAACAAACCCAAAAGAAGATAGCCACACAAACATAAAAATAATATCAAAACTAACAGGAAGCAACAATGACTTAATATCTCTTAATATCAATGGACTCAATTCCCCATTAAAAAGACATAGACTAACAGACTGGATATGAAAACAGGACCCAGCATTTTGCTGCAAACAGGAAACCCACCTCAGGGAAAAAGGCAGACACTACCTCAGAGTGAAAGGCTGGAAAACAATTTTCCAAGCAAATGGTCCAAGGAAACAAGCTGGAGTAGCCATTCTAATATCGAATAAAATCAACTTTGAACCAATAATCAAAAAAAAAAAAAAAAAAGATAAGAAAGGACACTTCATACTGGTCAAGGGAAAAATCCACCAAGGTGAACTCTCAATTCTGAACATCTATACTCCAAATGCAAGGGCATCCACATTCATAAAAGAAACTTTATTAAAGCTCAAAGCACACATTACACCCCACACAAAAATAGTGGGAGACTTCAACATCCTACTCTCATTAATGGACAGATCATGGAAACACAAACTAAACAGAGACACAGTGAAACTAACAGAAGTTATAAACCAAATGGATCTAACAGATATTTATAGAACATTTCAGCCTAAAGCATAAGAGTATATCTTCTTCTCAGCACCTCATGGTACCTTCTCCAAAACTGACCATATAACTGGTCACAAAACAGGCCTCTACAGATACAGGAAGATCGAAGTAATCCCATGCACCCTATCAGATCACTACCGATTAAGGCTGGTCTTAAATACCAACAAAAACAACGGAAAGCACACATACACATGGAAGCTGAACAACATTCTACTCAATGATAACTTGGTCAAGGAAGAAATAAAGAAAAAAATTAAAGGCTATTTAGAATTTAATGAAAATGAAGACTCATCATACCAAAACTTATGGGACACAATGAAAGCAGTGCTAAGAGAAAAACTCATAGCTCTGAGTGCCTCCAAAAAGAAACTGGAGAGAGCTTACACGAGAAGCTTGACAGCACACCTGAAAGCTCTAGAACAAAAGGAAGCAAATACGCCCTAGAGGAGTAGATGGCAGGAAATAATCAAACTTGGGTCTGAAATCAACCAAATAGAAACAAGAAGAACTGTACAAAGATGCAACAAAACCAGGAACTGGTTCTTTGAGAAAATCAACAAAACAGATAAACCCTTATCCAGACTAACCAGAGGGCAAAGAGACAGTATCCAAATTAATAAAATCAGAAATGAAAAGGGAGACATAACAATGAAATATATCTAACAATAATTATTCTGTTTGTTTAATATTAACAGTTGAAAATATTAAAACCATGTTCTTCTGGGGGGCATTGGACTATACACAGTCAGTTTGGTCTCTAGTCGAGCTGAGGTATAGAAGCCCGGTACCTAATGGTGGTAATTCCCACCTACATGGGACAGTAGGCATTCCTTCATGTCTCCTGGACTCCTGGCTCCTGTCGAAGTTAACCCCCCCACAGCCCTCACAGGAGAAACTGTGGCTAGTAGTCACCAATGTCCCAAGCTTCTGACCTTCAGGCTAAACTCCTCCCAGTTACCTAGCAACAACAAGATAACAGCCCACCATAAGAGGGGCTGTTTGGCCCCACCTCACTCTCTCCTCTCATTCTCTTACTCTCTCTCCCTCTTGCTCTCTCTCCCTCTTATTCTAGCCTTTCTTCTCTCTCCCTCTCCTTTTCCCACTTCTCTCCTCTTGGCCATGGCTAGTCTCTCTCTCTTTTACCTTCTCTCTTCCCCCCCTCCCCCCGCCTTTCTACAATAAAGCTCTAAAGCCATAGACAGTCTCTGTTCATCAAGGTCTGCTGTGCTTGGACAATGGGATCGTAGCGTATGACTTTGATTCCAGCACTCGGAAGGCAGAGGCAGGCGGATTTCTGAAACCCTGTCTCAAAAACAAAACAAAACAAAACAAAACAAAACAAAACAAACAAACAAAAAAAGATAGGTTTTCTCCTAATGAGTTGTTTCTAATTTCCGGATGGAAGGCCTTCCTGTGCTCTAGCCATGGACCAGACTTAGGACTCTCGCCTGCGTGGGAACCTCTCTCCCTCTGCCCTCTCTCCCGTATCTCTGGGGCAGAGGGTGTTGCGGGGGGGGGCTCCCTCTTGGGGGCTGCCCCTTGTCTACTCCCCGGTCGAGTGGGGTCAGTGGCTTAGATGCCCACCTGGGGTTGAGTGGAAATCATCTGGCAGCCCTCCTGTGTCTGCCTGCCCAGAGCACAGGAGTTCTGCCTGGATGTGGGCTCTCTCCCTGCCAACTCTTCCCCTACCCCCAGCAGCCCCATATCCTTAAAAAAAAAAAAAAGAAAGAAAATCTGTGCTACTGCGTGAAGGTGGGCAAATTTCACAGTCCCACAGGAATGAAGGAGTGAAAGCAACTAATGACTGCTGGGAGAGTCAGCCTCTCCCAGGAATGAGCTTCCTTATTGATTGATACAAAGTGCCAGCCCTGAACCCATGTACACACAAACTATGGAAACTGACTCAGGGGGTAGTATTTATGTATTTATGCATATATAAGTTGTAAGTGTATATAATATATTGTAAGTATATATAAAATGCATGATGTAAAAAAAAAGATTAGTATCATGACAGGGTTGGGAGAAGGGGGGTTTAAACAACCTAATCCCCATTAAACCATCTTTGGGTCGTATTACTCAGGATCCTTACTATGTTCTTTTATGGATTCAATAAAATTCACAGATGACTCTCAGATTTCCATGCATGTTAGAGAACGCATCACACATAACCCCTGGTCTATGTCTAAGCCGTGGTTTGCTCATGCTATTCTATAACAGTTTAAGAGAGATGATCTTGTGGGTCTGACTTAATCATAGGAGACTTTTAAAAGCATGTGATCCTCTCTGGTTAATTAAAAAAGATGAAGCCTGAGATTCAAAGGATGGAATGAGCTGAATGTGCTATTGTTTTCTTGCTGGAGGTTTGGTTAGGGATTTGTGGATGCATCTAGGAGTGCAGACTGTTCCCCAGATGATATCCAGCAAGGGACCAGAGCAAACAGCCTACCCATGCAGGGAGCTGAACACTGGTGAGGTCGGAAGCTGACCCCTCACTTTCAGGCTCACATGCCTTGAGCAAGGAAACCAGCCACACCATGCAGATCTCTGCCCTATAGAACTGTGAGCTAGTAAACAAATTCTGTGTGATGTCACTATTGCACAGACACAGAAAAGTAATAGTTTTCTGTAATATTTGTATTTAGGAAAATCAACACAGTAAGGCTTATCAGAAAAATGAAATCATATTTTTCTACCTACTTAATATCATTTAATTAAATTAAAAAACAATAAATATAAAATTTAAAGCTAACAAGGATAACAGTGTACGGAGAACTCAAACCCCATCAAAGTTAGATGTAAAGGTACAATATCTAAATATAAAGAAGTACTATTTTCTCATTAATTTCCATTTAATAGTTTCATTTACCCATTGCTGTCATCCTCGCAATAATATTTATACACCACTATGAAATATCAGTGCATTTTCATGAGGGAAAATTCCAAAAGTTAAATATGCACACACACACACACTTCATTACCTATGGCATGGGAGCAAATGAGCCAGTAGTTTATTTCAGGCATGCTATGACCCAGGGCTAGGAAGGTCATACCTGTTTGCTTCACTACCATCTACCCTGTGAACTCAGCACCTCCCTTGGGTCTTAGCATATAATCTATGCTCAGTACTGACCTGTCAGCTGAGACAAATGAATGCACTTGCTGTCAGTGTTGTCTTTTAAAGGCTTTATAAGCTTCTTTCACTCAGTCTTTCCTATCATTTGGCTTCACTGCTTTAGAGCAGTGAAATTTCCCATTAATGAAGTTTTACTTTGAAAGTCCAGTCATCTCCACCCATTATCGTTTAGCTTCCCTCCCACTCCATCCTCCATATTTACAGAATCTGTTATGCTGTCAATGGTTATGACCCTGGACTACACACGTGGAAGCTTATGAACTAACCGCATTAGGAGGTAGCACCTTTAAGGGGTGATTAAACTAGGTGGTTCCAGCTACCTGGGTGGAAATAATGTCTTAGGTCTTCCATCATAAGCCAGAAAGTGAGGTCCTTAAAGATTCTCAATCTTCTGCTACCCCATCCTTGGGTTTCTTTGGCTTTAGTACTGTGAGAAATACATTTCTGTTGTGTATGAGCCACATAGTTTCTGGAAGGTTGGAGACAGTAACTTTCAGAGCTAAGCTCCAGATCTACCACTCAGTGCTCTCGACTGACTACGTGCACATTGGTTCTGTGAGAGCAAGCAGCATCTCCTGAGTTGCTAGTTCCCCTCCCCCTGTTCATTGCTACAGCAAATTCACATTTCCTTTAGAGGGAATTCTCGACACCATCATAGTCCATAGACAGAGAGTCTCTAAGTGGCACAAACAACACAGGGCTTAATGCAAACGCCTGACAAATAGAATTAATGGTAAATGAAATGAAATATGTATTGAAAGATGCTTTTAGCAGATAAATATGCTTTATGGTTATTGGATAATTCATGCTTAACTAATTTCATTTAACCTTTGTAAGGTCTAGCTACAAGGTAGTTGAGAAGACAACCCCAGTGTCTGAGAACAAAGAGTAATGACAAATATAACCATGAGTGTTTTAGTTTTGATTGCTGAAATGACATAAATAAGTGAAGAGTTATTTACTTAGGTTCAAGGTCTCAGAGGTCCATTGCCCTTGGCTTTATTCATTCAAGACCCCTGGTGAAACAGAACTTAAATGAAAGAGGAGATACCCACTTTACAATGAGGAAACCTGGGTAACCTCTACAGCACTGGCTCTCAACCTTCCTGAGGCTGGGGCCCCTTAATACAGTTCTTTATGTTGTGATGAGACCCAACCCAAAAATCATTTTTGTTGCTAGTTCATAACTGTAACTTTGCTACTGTTATGAATCATAATGTAAATATCTTAATTTTCTTATGGTTTTAGGCAAGCTCTGTAAAAGGGTCATTCTACACCCCCTAAAGGGGGAAGTCTCAACCCACTGGGTGAGAATCACTGCTCTGAGCCATGTGTCAAGTGCCTCGTTTCCTCCAGCAAGGGTGCCGCTTCCCAAGGTTTACACCACCTCCCCCCAAAGTGCTAAGATTTGGGATTCAGTCCTTTAGCACACGAGGCTTTGTTTTGGGGGCACATTTCATATTCAAACCGCAGCACTGAACTAAGTGGTGTTCTAAATCATAATCAATATACTTCGGGGGCTGTCTGTGCTTGATTTCAGGGTCAGTCCCCTAAGCTGTGACACTGCATGTCTACACACATCCTAGGGTGGGTGCTTCTTTTTCTTTTGTCTATTTAGAAACTTGGAATTATTGATTTAAAGGCCCTAGGAAATTTAATTTACCAAGTAGGGCTTACTCACTAGACTATTTCCTCCATGTCCTTAGGGTTATGAAGATAATTGCCATGTAAATATCCCTCAGAGACCCAGCTAATCCTTGCCCTTCCTCAGAACTACAAGTGGTTGCAAGCATGAAAGGCTTCTTTTTAACAAAGGACATCATGACCCTGTGCTAAATCTGTATCCGTTTCTTTCTCCAACTCTGCGTTTTGAAGGCTCAGTTTAGCATCCAAAAAAAACTGAGGCATGTTCTTCCCCTTCTGCACCTCATTATCAACAACGAAGAGTCGAAGAACAAATGTTGGCTGGCAATTTCACCATGATGCATGACAGAGCACAACACAGACTTGCTTTTTGTCATCTATAGGGTCTCCAAGTTATTGACAAAAGCAGATTTTTTTTTTCAAGTGAAATCAAAACAGGAAAGAATCTTCCTTTGTTTAGGGAACCAAGTCTATTCATCCCTGACATCTGGGGGTGCTGCAGGTAACTCACACATGTCCAGCAATGCTGATGACAAAGGACAGTGTCTTCTCACTAATGAACATGTAATCACTCCAGTGTAATTGGTTTCTGCTCCCTTATCACATCAAATATACATCAAGAAGAGCAATCTTTTAATGCATCCAGAAAGCAGCAAGAGGGAATGATCTTAAAAGATCCAGCAGGAACAGTTTTGTGCTTTATGTTCTTTAGGAAGGATTTTTTTTTTCTCTCTTAAGGAAAATCTGATCCTATTGCTAGCTTTCTATTCTGGTGTTTATAGCCTTCAGGAAAGCACAAAGAACCCCAGAGCCTTCCTCTCTAGAGATTAAGAGTCAGTCAGAAACTGATGGTTTGTGTCTGGATCACATCCAGCCAACAGGTATTGATATTTGATGTGTACAGTGAGCAACTGCTTAAAATCATTTGAACTACTTGCCAGAAATTAACAGCCAGGAGATTTTTCCACATTGTACAGAAATCCAAATCTTGGCTCTTCCAGTGAGAAGTCATTGGTGGCCCGGTTTTCCACACGGCAGGCAACTGGAGCTGGGTAGCCTTTGTGGCTTGTAGAACTCCTTTGTGGGAGTTAGGGAAAGGCATGCCTCCCAGCATACAAGTTGTAAGCTTGCCTCAAAGGGAAGCCCATATGTAATGGCTTTGCCACAGCTGGCACTACCTGCTTAAGCTGTTTCACTTCTTTCTGAGCCCTTTAGATATTTAAGTTTGAGACCACTGTCAAAGCCTTCGGAGGGAGCTGCCGCCTGCTGCACACTCCTTGATGAATGAGTGCTGGCCTAGAGGCGTTTCTTTGATTTTTGTTTTTTTCTCCCATAGAGAAGGAGATTCAAGCATTTGTCTGACCTAGCCCTGTCCCCACCCCCACCCCACCCCCAGAAGAAAGCTTCATAGAAATTACATTCACCAGAAGGGTTGCGTACCATCACAGCCCACCTACCTTCGAAACTCTTCTTTCCTATTCTGTGCTTATTTTGCTCTGTTTGGCAACCCATGGGAGGAGGTATCTGAGCAGATCATAAAAATTTCTCAGGGAGGACAGAGGAAGGTGATTCCCACCAAGTAAGTTTGAGGTGGACCTCACGAGCCATCTTTGAATGAGCAGCGTGTGAAGGATCTCTATGTCGACAGCTTGCTTTTATTAAACCCGGTCCCAAAGTGAGCCCTGCATTCCCTGATAATGGATGACACTAAGGACCTAAAGAGCTCCTCTGTGACCTTCACAGATCTGAGAATAGTTTCCTCTATAGTTTTCCAGTCTCCACTGTGTCTGCATGTTTTTTTTTTTTTAAAGCACTGGGATGACAATCATGAGGATAATTCATGGAGTGCAGCTGTCTTGGACGCCGTAGGAGTGATACAGTGAAGTGAATAGCAGACCGTCTGAGAGCTTATAAAGCATGTCATTTGTTGAGGTTTGGTCTGTTCCTATGTATTGTAATGCTCCATTCTGGGTGCCCCTGAGGACAAGGAGATCCTCACAAATACCAAGGAACCTTGTTCCTTAATTTGAAACTTGGTTGAATAAAGATGCCTATAGCCTATAGCTGAGCAGAAGAGAGGAGGGCAGGGCTTTGGTTTTCAGGATTGGAGTCTGAGGCAGGGACGACAAAGACAGAGAAGAGAGTGAAGAGAGGAGAAGATGGCATGGGGTAGATGAATCCTGAGAACATGGCTAAGAGAGCACGTCCCAGGTGAAACATGGCAAGTCATGTCTCAGAGTTATTGGCAGGGAGGTAAGAAAATCGCCTAGGGTTGATATCTGTCCAGCTCTAATGCTATCTAAGGCTTATTATAAATATAAAAGTCTTATGTCTTTTTTCTAGGAACTACATGATCTAAGGCAGGATAGAAACCTCTAATTAATGTTAAATATTTGCCACAACAATTCATAGCAAGCGCAATCATGTCATAGCCAGGATTTCAGACTGTGATTGAACACAGGCACTGTTTAGTAGTTAGTGGTTATTTTAACTTGGTCAAGTCACATGACTGTAGTCTTCAAAGAAAAAGCAGTTAGTCCCTATATCCATGCTTCTATACCAATGGGTTCAGCCATGGGTCAAAAATAACCAGAAAAAGAAAACAAGTATTAAAATGTAAAGATTTTTTTTTTTTTTTGGTTTCTACATCCTAAACAATCTGGTATAACAATTCTTGTGTGAATTGTGTGTATTGTTAGGGCTTGAGAGATGGCTCAGCAGATAAGGGTGCTTACTGCTCTTTCAAGAAGGCCCAGGTTCAGTTGCCAGCACCCACAGCAGGCTGCTTACAAACACCCATAACTTCAATTCCAGAGAATCCACTGTCCTCTGATTCCCCAGGCACCTGCAGACGTACGGTACCATAAACCAACATAGGCACACATACACACAAATAAAAATAAAGAGATATTTTAAAAATGTGTGTTGCTTTAGAGAATAGTGATCTAGAGGGAATATAAAGTATCTAGGAGGATGTGCACAGGTTATAAGCAGATAGTATGCTACTTTATAACATCCCTGAACTTTGGTACTCACAAGATGGAAAGGCTAGGAGTGTTCTTCACACACCTGAAAGACACATGATCTATGTATTTAAATGAGAACATAATGAATGTTTAAAAATCTATGGAGTCCCTCCTTTTTAACTTACCAGGTGGAGTAAATTAATCCCAAACATCGCAAGTTCTTACTCCATTAAAATGGAAGAAAACCAGTGCTTTCCCAGTAGGATACTGAAAAAGTGAGATCATGCATGTTCCAGTTCCACAGAATTACTAGACATTGGGGTGCTCAACCTGAAATCAAGGAAACTATAAAAAAAGTTATTGGTTCTTTCCTCTCATTCTTGTGTACTGCATAAAGAACTTAAGAATGTCAGCAAATGAAAGATAGTAAAGGTTGCTCTGCTGTATAAGTATTTAACACATTGATTTTTTACAGTGGAAAGTACATAAAATATATGAACATCAAGCCATTTGCTGAAGGTGTGACTTCTTAATTGGGACAGTTTTTGCTCAGAGTTAAAAATAATACTGCAAGATAATGCAATGGTTAAAATAAAGACTAAAGTATCTGTAATCGCGTGTGTTTTCTGCCTGTTCCTTTAAGGAATGAGTTGCTGGCTGTAGAATTCTTTATCTGGACACCCGGATCAGGCAGCACACAAAGGTCGCAATGCCAATTTCATCGACAGTGTGTTTTGCAGGGCTGGAGTCTTGGGTTTTAGGGAAGGACTTGTGGTTGCTATGGAACTGTTAATAATGATTGCTGCCTGCACCTCCATTCTTCATACTCCCAATCTCCAATATAAAATCACTTAGACTTGGGCTGTAGGGCAGTAAACAAACTTTCGAGCAGGCATTAACTGGGCTCAGGCATTAGTGTCTTAATGTGGGAAATGACTTTCATTATAACCTTTACTTAACGCTGGTAGTTTAGCTGTAAAGGAGCCTCTATTTTGTTATAGTGGATGGAATGATAGAAAGTCCAAACTTCACAGGAATGGGCACTGTTAGAGGCTTTCTGCAGAAAATTAGTCCTGAAGAAGTATGGGTTTATGTAGAGTTAATTTTTATCAACAATCTATTTTTATCTTCATGTGTAAAAGGAACTGGATTAATTAATCAAAAACTGGGTTCGTAAGTCAGAGAAGACATTCCTGTTGAACTATCTTTAAATTTAAAAGAAATCAATCTTGTAGAAAAGTAACATTTTTGCTAGTGTATGTGTGTGAGAGAGAGAGAGAGAGAGAGAGAGAGAGAGAGAGAGAGAGAGAGAGAGAGAGAGAGATTTGTGACCCATGTAATAGATGCTTCTAACTCCTGAATCATGTTTCTAAGATACAGATCTCAGTCCTTATTAATGTGTAACTAACACTTGGGGACCAGTAATCGAGTTCTTCAGCTCCAGGCACATAAAGTTCGGGATTCTTTATTGGATGGGTGGAAGAGGACATATCTAATTTGGGGCTTCACAGCCTCACCAGTATGCAAATAATTCAACAATAATATAGAACAAATAGGTTCTATCTCAACAACTGCTACTTGCTCCAATCCCTATGGCATGTGTTTCCCAACAATTATCTGGTCTAATTCTCTGTTTTATTGCTTGGGATTTTAAAGCTTCAATTGTGGGACATAGAATAAATGTAATTGTTCAGTAAAACTTAAGACATTTGCATGCAGTTTCCACTGATAAGTACCTAGTGTATAGGAATAAATGACAACATATCTTTTTGCAATCGGAAGTAGAAATGTTTTATGGGCCAATGAATCCCCACCTCTTCAGGCTCAGTGAAAGTCTCTTGACAGAAGCTGCAGCATGCATGCTTCGGGTGGTATGTGATGGCGTCCATGCAGTCTATGGCACTGTAGAGGACAAGAGTGTATCTGAGGGATTGAACTGAGTATAATAAAATCTCAATAGATGGAGGCTTGCAGGACCATTGAAAGTATTATAAGGCCTGCACAATACTATCAAATGCAGATGGAACTGTCAAATTAATCAAGCTGCTGCAATAAATTCAGATGCTGTAGAGGTGGCGAGGCAGTGTCAAGAAAGTTAAGCTTGAAGAATGAGTGTTGGATTTCTCAATGAGATCAAGGGGGATAGGAAAATGGCATTAATAGGGGAAATCAAGACTGACCCAATCAGCAGGACTGATACACTCAGAAGAACATCTTAAAATCAATTTCTTCTGCCTGTAAGAGTGTTTTGCTAAACGAACTGACATTGTTATATACTTTTTATTTTTGGTTTATTTAATCTTCTTTCACACAGGCATGGTTAGTTCAGCAGTTCAGTATTTGGGGTTACATTAATTGCAGTATAGGAACACAGCTGAAGAGGTTACACCATCAACACCCATTATTCACCTCACTCCTTCTCTGAAAGTCCGAGTGCAGTCCGGGACTGCTGCCTAGTCACCGCTTTGTGTAGGATCACTTGTGCTACTGCACAGTAGCACAGTAGAGAGTTCAAGCCCCGGGTCTCCCATCTTCAGACTACAATATAACAAAGCATTGGCATTTTGTAGTGAAAAATAGATAAAACAACTTTTTAGTAGTATGTTAGAACAAATGTACACATGAAATAAAACACTAGCATGCTTATATAATCTAAATGATTAATATCTTGTGAAATTAATGTATAAATAAAATGTTACCTGGAATGAAATTACCATTATGTGTTTAAAGAAAACCCAGCCTTTTGCTGTTCTTAAACATGCAAGTTTGAATACCTCATAAACCTATATCATACTTGGAATGGAAAGGTCACTTCAAAGTAAAAAATATTGAAGAATCATTTGATTGACATTCCCATAAAACAGTACATATTATTTATTTGAGACTTACATTTGTTCCAATGTTAAAGAGACAATATCCTTTTGAGTTTCTTCACAAAAAGATGTGTACTGCCATTTATTTAGTGAAAAGAACCATAGTTTTTACACCAGAATATCTGGTTAAGTTATAATACTAGACTATAAAAATATTGAGAAGATAAGATATATTTTTGCAAGATATATGCACTTCTTTAGTATTGTTAAAGAACAAAATAGGTTTAAAAATGTTAGTAGTTCACTTTTTAAGCACATCTTTTTTTCTTTTTGTCATCATTATTTTTGACATTCTTTGTTCTCCATTTCTCCCACTTTCAAATCTTTTCATCTTAATTTTCTTTTCAGCCCCCTTACAACAAACAATGGTTTCTATAAGAGAATAACCAGCTGGTCCTTCTGCTTTATCTTTTGTAAATGTTTTCTTCTTAAAATAAAGAGTTATATTCTCAGCTTACAGACTTATATATATTCCATATCACATACTTGAAGAATAATCATTCACAGAATACAGTAAGAATTTACTACATTACTGCTACACTATTCAGCAAGCTGATAGAATGACCACAAAAAAAAAAAATCACTTTTTATAACTACTACCTTAAATATCCTCCAGTGTTTCTGACTAAGCCAAAGAGATAGTTGATTTTTTTTTTTTTTAAACTGCTCCATTTCTTTCTTTTTGCAGTCTTGGAGACACTCTACAGAAATAGAACCTATGAGCAAATTAGAAATGGGATTCCTGGCAGTTGGCTTCTGTGATCCTATGTATGTCTGAGGCTACTGAGCAGTTAAGACCTGGACAGTTACAGTAGGGAGCAGGTGGAGATGAAGAGGTGCGGGGTGCCTTCCACGATGTGGACGCACTGGCCCAGTGTTCTGGCTGTGCGCTCAGGCAGTCTGATCCACGTGCAGCACAGCTGGCTGGACCTGTTTCTCACTGGGCTCTTCTATCTCCTCGGAGTTGAGCATGTAGCCACTCTCATAGCGCACCTGCTGGGCCTGCTGCAGGGCCACCGGCTCCTCTTCTTCATCTTCCACAATGGTCAGATCCGCGTTACTGCCCACAGCTGAGCTGTTCCCTCTCAATGCTGACTTCTCAGCATCTTCTGCACTGCCCTCCACCAGGCCACTGGGGAGGGATGCTTCAGAAAGACCCTCAGTGAACGAACCCTCCTCACGGTCGTCCTGCATCTGGTCTTCCAACTTGGTCTCATTTTCTACAGAACTTTCTCCCTCTCGGACTTTCTTACGACCAAAAGAGAGGGGAGAAACCTTGAAGGGGGAGCTTTTCCCAGAAGATGCTTTCTGGTGGTTGGGTGTGAGTGATTTCTTAATCTTTTCTCTCCTCTCAACAGATACGATCTTTGTTCCCAGCTTGTTCATCTTTTTCTCGATGTTCTGACGAGAAAACGCTTTCTTGAGGCTATCCACTTTCTTGAGGCTGGATCTTTTTATTTTTTCTGCCCTGCTTTCTTCCATCTTCTCTTCTGCACTCTCTTCCAGGGCATCCTCATCACGGGGCAATTCGTCATCGGAGGAGAGGTCCACGTTGTGCAGAGTTTCCTCAAGGGACTTGTTCTCATCAGCAAGCTCCTCCTTGCCTTCTGCAGCGCTGGGAACTGGCGCCTTCACAAACACACTGGCAGGGATCTCACTTTCTTCCTGTAAAGAAGGGCAGTGTGAGTTTATGATAATAGCATAGTGAACAAATAGCCCTAAACTGCTGTAAATTGGGTTTGTGTTCTAGGCAATGCACATGACAGAAGCAGAGTGGAGCTTTGCAGAAGAGGAAGCAGCCATCTAATTTGGGTCCTGTCATTCACCTTGGGCTGGATAAGGCCAAGGCCTGCCAGTGGGAATACCATGAGGCTTAACTGTCAAGGGCCTATCAGTGACAGGCAGAGGGAAGTGGCCCAACTCATTCACGTAGGCCAGGAAGCTGCCCAGATAAAGGAAATAAAGTAAGTTATAATGCTGTGAACCCAGAGGCCTCTCCTGCCTTCCTTCAAATCAAGGGAAGAGGGAGAGGGCAGGGAGGGACATAGGCACAGCTTCTGTTAAAAATCCCATTACAAAGGAGTACAAAAGTCTATCTGGAAAATATTTAACGAGGCAAAGGGGAGCGCTGGGGAGTCCTGAAGTTCAGAAGCTTGATTAGGTCCCTCCTCTTCCACTCATGCACCACACACCCCAACACACAGAGAGAGGGAGAGGAGAGGAGAGGAGAGGAGAGGAGAGAGAGATATATAGCCTTCTCTAGGTCTGTTCATGTAACCTTGTGGTTCAGAATGTGCTCTGAGGTAATCAGTAAGGGATGGAGGTAAGGCGTGCTGTGTGACCAGGTATAGCATCAAGCCCATAGTATAAAGTATCTTTTTTGGGAAATAAAGCTTTGGCCTCACATCCAGCTAAGGGTAGAAGAAAAACTATTATCTTCAGGCTCCCCAGTTTCTCACATAGGCAAATGCAGCTTTCTATAGAGTTTTGGGCAATGGGAGAGCCGGAAAAATTTGTCTCTAAAATATAAAGCTGCTTGCTGAGAGATTTGAATACAGACGGATTTTGGCCACATTGTGTAAGAGCACCTTTGGATTTTGAGTGTTTTCTTTTTCTCACTGTTACATGGGAACCCATTATCATGGTACTTACACGTTTTCATCAAAAATAATAGCACATGATGGAGAATTGTGGCAGGAAACCCGGAGTCTTTGCTGTACTGCTAAATGGCTGTGTGTCTTCAACAAATAGCTTAATCTCCTTGGGTTCCTATTCCTTCCAAATATGAACCAGAGGATTTGACCTAGATTAGCAGCTTTCAAAATGTACTCTCAGGGCCATCAAGGGTTCAGCACGAATCTAAGCAGGGCACAGATCCAGACCCCTTTCCACCTAGGCTGTACCCAGAGCCTCCAGACGACCCGATTGCATCTCAGCCAGCCCGGCACACTTGCAGGTTGAAGAAAAGCAACTGCAGTCTGCGGATTTAAAAGTCTGTCTGTCCTTCTTGATTGCTATCTTTCACAGTGCTCGAAGATGCTACACAGGCTACTACTGTAAGAGAGAAAACATACCAGTGGTCTTAAATAGTATTAAAGTATGCACCCTCTAATACCAACCTGCCAGACAAGGTATGGTCACTGACACAGTAGTGGTATGGTTGTTATGTGAGTAGCTAACTGCTTTCTGATTGGACTTCAGGCCTGCTTCACCGGAAGGAATTTTGTTCCTGGTACTGTAACTCTGGTCAAAGCCAGAGTTTGGCTTGGGGAGATCATAGCTCCTAGTATTCTGCTATTGTTATTTTGCTAAATGGTCATGATGTCAAAGTAGCTTTTTAAATATTGATGCTTACAATCATAGAACAGGCCCATTCTGATTCTTGGTCACAGAAACTTCTCTTTGCCCTGGGCAGCAGTGAATAGAAAGATACATAACTGTTCACAGCACTGAGAATAAGAGACTAAGTGCTTGGTTAGATCTAAATGGGAATCTTTATAAATCTTCCTCACCCCTCTAAGGCTCAGATAACACGGAGGAAGAGAGGAGGAAATAAATGTAAGTGCTAGAGGATAGGAAGAAGTGCTGTGACATTCTGTCTTCTGTACATGTCATAGCTATGACACTCATGAACTCAGAGCAAGTGATGTTATCTGCACAAGACCTGCAAAAGATTGGCTTACCCCAAATTTCAGCATAGTGTAGCTGATCTCCCAGGCCCTTATCCTATTGGCCGTGGATAATTCCCAGGGATCTTTTTGATGTGAACTTTTGAGGAGAACAGTTTGTCATGCTTCCAGCTGAAGTTGATTCTGATCCATGGGCATATACTCCCAAGAAGGATTTTTATCTTTTCTTCACCACTGTGTCTCAACAGGTCGAGCTTAGCAACCTCTCACTAAATGAGCAGGTTTGGTAAGATGGCTTTTTAAGAAGATCATGAAGGTACCTGGGGTGTAGACTGATCTATATGGGGCAGACTGGAGGCATGTAGGAGAATGGGCCTATTTAGTTCTGTGTCTAGAAGGAAGTTTGCTGAATGCTGATGACACTGGAGAAACCAGAGATGCCAAGGCCTGAGGGGGCACTTTCTCCCTCTGAAGGAAGGATTTTGTTTCCAGTGGATGGATGACTATTACAGAAAGAGGTAGACTTACAGACGTAGTTATGGCTCTGCTGGCTAGTCCTGAAGCAGAATTTCTCCTGGGGTTTGATTAAGAGCATTGAGGAGATTTGGCAGTTGTTTGCTCTTAGGGAAGGATAAAACCTCAGTGAAATGTTATTAAAAGTCCTCAGTGAGCAAAGAAGGGATTCCAGCAGAAAGCTGTAAAAACTAAGCCTCGAGGTACCTCGTCTATACCACAAGCTCCCGGGGTAATCAAAAGCTGTAGATCAGCTAACTTTCCATTCTTCAATTTTAACAAAAGGGAGAATTAAAATAAATTTTACTTTTTCTTAAATGTGAATTTTATTACCAACATGGAACTCCTACTGAGTCTTATGGCTCTGTTGTTCCTCTTCTCAGGCATCCTTCACGGATAGCTTTGAGGAGAGCACATTAGAAAATGAATTGGAATATCAGTGGTAGATGCAGGCTGCATGTGGGGGTGGGGGTGGAGTGCAAGGGAGGGAAAGAAGAAGCACAGTAGAATTCATCTGTGAAAAGTGAAAATGTATAGGAAAATTTACATGAGAGCTCTTTGATGCCAATTATGGAATTAACCCAGCAAGAGCAGAGATAATCCAGAATGAGTTGGCTGTGACTTCAAGCAACTGGAAACTCCAGAGCAATGACTCCTCGACTAGCTGTTGGGCCTCAGCTGTCATTTTAATTACCTGGGAAGTATTTTATTGGCAAATATTTTATGTTCTGTCTACTGGATAGTGCGCATCGTGTGGCTTCCTTTAGCATCTTCTTTGAAGGCAACCCTTTTCCTTTCACGGAGGGACTTGTAAATTTCCAAGCGCACAGATCTCCTTCTTTTTTCCCAAAACATTTGTTTAGAATCAGAAAAATACCAATTCCTTTCCTTCCAAGTCACTTCCAAGTCTTATACAAAGCATACCGAGCGTGGTGTTCAGCTATTTGAGTGGTGTTCGATGCAAATAGGATCTGCTACAGCTGCTCTCTTACCAGTGCACACTGACTACTATGTAGTCCTCTTACACACCTCATTGAAACACCTTACACCTCACACATCTACAAGTGAGGGGGCACCTCTGCGTCCACCTCCAGCTGTAATGCTCGTGACCAGGGTCCTTTTACGGATTCCTAGGCTGGCAGCTATTTTAGGGTGATGCTAAGCACACATCTATAATCCCCACTGCTGCTCACCGATGTTAGCTACTCATTTGTCTACGTGGGCTATGTGACTCCCTGAAATGGCACAGAGAATCCATGTGGTTTACTTCCTTGGACAGCTCTATTGAGGACAAGCCTCTAAGAGCAGCTGGTTGTTTGGTCTTTGTTTTCAAGAAAGGTCCTCACCCACCACTGATGTAGGTGTTTCTGGTTCTGACCTTTCACAAGGACCCTTAGGAGGTTTTCAAAGAAAGGGAATATTAAATAGTAAGCATCTAACATATGATGGATATGTTTGTAGCATACGGGGGAAAAGACTGGAACAAGCTCTTGAGAAGTAGCATTTTCCTTGCACTTCAGCTTGTTTGCTATTTATATTGATCCTTGTGAACTAATAGTCCCAGTCGTGCACATAAATATCAACACAGAGAAACCTGCCAGCTTGCTGGATACTGTTTGGTTTTAAGCTGACGATCCAAATCTCTGCACATATACAGATGTGCAAACTTAAAAACAAAAGGCTCTATGATCAGCATTAGGAAAGAAAAACAACTTTAAGTCATTTAAAAAGGCCCAGTAAGAAGAGAGAGGCCAGCTGTTTGCTCTCCTGCCACTCACAAAAATAACAGAGACATGGTGGCTTCCTGCTGGCAGGACATGGTGGCTTCCTGCTGGGGTGTGAAGAGCACACATTTGTGTCCATGGAATATTTTCCTTAATAATCTCTAAATACTAGTTATTAAAATGAAACTATGCTACCTGACATTCTGATTTATAGGTCTCCTTTACACATTGATGGTTTTCTCCAATTTGTGTTTCTGAGGTATAGATTGCCAAGTGGATAAAGCCATTGATTAGAACTGCACCCGCAGGGCGGCTGTCAGTGGAACCAGCAAGTCATAAGAATAAAATGCATTAGTTATAATCCCTGGGCAGTCTTTCACATTCTGGAGGATTTAAAAGTCTCATTATTTTCAGTGTTATCAAGGGTTCATTTTTTTTTTTTTTAAAGATCACATTAGTTAGGAGTTCTTTGTTACATACACAAAACATAAATATAAAACAAAAAATAAACCACATTGAATTATTTAAAAGCTGATCTAGTAAAACTCATAGACATGAACTTTACCACAGTGACATTATAGATTTTACTTGTTTCACAATTCTATCCTACAATTTCTCTTATCAATGAAATGAGACGTTGGCAGTTATTTTGTTTCTCAGAGCCTCTGTTTCCTTCCTATAAAATAAGTTAAACTAAATGATTATATTATTAAGAGGTCTTCCAGATAAGAAATATTTGATTATGTTATTTTAATCTACATCCCACAAAAAGAAATAACCATTCACAGGATCAATACTATGGTGTACCCATTCATACCAAATGTATTTAATTCCACACAGGAATAAAAACCATAGGAGCCAAGTTGCATTGAAGAGCACTTAAAAAGTGGGAAACCTAGAGTGGGTGTAACTAACATAGAGTCTAGAATGTGTGTATATATATATATATATATATATATATATATATATATATATATATGCTTTTCCAAAAATAAATGTCAGGTACAATCAGTTATTCACTTCTAGCAGCTATAATCAGTTAGTCACTTCTAGTGCCAGGGACGAAGCTGATATTTACTAAGTGTAAATAATAACAATAAGAAATAGTATTTTTTTAAATCATAAACTAAAACGGTACTGGGTAAGTAACATGACAAAACCAATATTCTGTTAAGGAAACATTGATCTGTGATACAAACATGGAGACTTTTCATATGAAGGTATCTTTGATAACTCATATTCCCGTTTCTCTCCAGTCCACACCAATTGAACAGTTTTTAGAGCAGTGATTTTGGATAAAATACTGTCTTTAAACTAATCTGTTTAAAAACCATCAGGAGATTAAACTTTTAACATACTTCTAAACTTCTGGTATCAGTAAGGAACCCAAGTGATGAATGTTTAAGCACCTTTACAGACTCACATTTTCAGAAATATATCTGCGGCAAGGACGTTAACCTCGCTTTGCTTTTCTCATTCAGGTTCTCAACTCCATGTGGAGAGCAGTGCAAGCTGTTAGTGCACACTCTCATTTTGTCTCCTGGTTTTGAAATCATTCTCAAGCTGCGTTTTCAAATAATCATTCCTAGAATGGTCTGAGTACAGAAGTGGCACCTCACCCCCAAGGCCAGTTACTGTGAAGTTCATGCAGCTCCTTCAACCAGCACAGAGAATTTTCTCTTAAATCTACTTTATAACTTCTGTTTTTAATAAAAGATAAACATGCTTCCAAGTAAAAATGTTAAATGTGGTATTCCTTTGGCATAAGTATTTTTCTTTTTTGTTTTTGTGTTTGTTTTGGGGACAGGGTTTCTCTGTATAGCCTTGGCTATCCTGGAACTCTGTAGACGAGGCTGGCCTCAAACTCAAAGATTTGCCTGCCTTTACCTCCCAAGTGCTAGAATTAAAGATGTGTACAACCACTGCCAGGCTTACCATGAATATTTTGATCATCAGTACCCATAAGTCTTATGTTATTTACTCTGGTTTATGTCTCATTATACTGAACCCAAATATTGTATTAAACTGTTGCCAAAAATGTTTTTAAAAATTTCTGAATTTCACTGGGACTTTCAAATATATCTCAAAGGGGGATAGTTTCTCCAGTTCTTAGATACTGATGGTTATAATTTAAAGTCATCACTAAGGAATCAGATGCTTAATAGCTACAATAGCGTTGTGGAACTCAGTTATTGAAACTCAGATTTCAATAAATACATGACATGCTTTAAGTAGGATAGATTTAAAACAAAGTTAGGAATTAAAAGTCTAATTATATAAGAGTTTTACAAATCATCTTACGCGTGCGCACGCACACACACACACTCATATTCATACACATTCATTCTCTCTCAAATATATATTACTCATGTCAACTCACACACACACATAAATATAGATACATACTCATACATATTTGTACACACAGAATCATACATCATATATACAAGCAGACACACACACTCCGGTAGATTTGGGATGCTGTAAACATAGCTCTTCTCAACATTACAATACCAAATACGTCCAAGTCAAGGGACAGATTATCTTTTTGAACATTGATCTTATTTTTAAATACTTATCACCCTAAGCCAGAAGCCAGAAAAGTACTGAAAATGACAATATTTTTTAAGACACAAAGTGCTATCTGTACAGTATATGACATCCACATCCTCTGTGGGTCTGGGACAGTCCCCTTCTGCCATACTATGATGTATGTGCTGATACAAGAAGGATCTATTTAGAGTAAGTATTTTGGATAGAGTCCTGTGCTTTTATAGATTATGATACAATGCTCATTCTGACATGATGGTAGCCATACAGTGTGTGTGTGTGTGTGTGTGTGTGTGTGTGTGTGTGTGTGTGTGTGTGTGTGTGCGCGCGCACGCGCACTAGCAAGCCTCAACCAAAAAGAGACAAACAAAGCTATTTCAAGGTCCACAGAAGGGTGGGGTCAGTTTTGGCCTAAGAACAGTATTTCTAACCCAGTAGAAGTAGAGCTGCCTGTCTCAGCCCTGCATTTCAGAGCCATGGAGTAATAGAGTTCACTCAATGAGCGCTTCCACCATGCCAGTCTGTAAGAATCATTTTACACATGTCATTTCCTTTATTCCTCACTTGTGGGAGAGATATGAGCCAGGAAGCACTAGTGTTTAAAAGCATATATTCTGGGACCAGTTAAATGTGGCTTTGAACGCCAACTTTGTCACTTATGTCCAACTTCAGACAAACTACAAGCTCATGGAGGGAGTCTCAGCACCCTCAGTGGTAAATTGGGGATAGGTAAGGAAGCAGAGAATGAACAGGGCCTTACAGTGGATGCTGGATTTATCAAGACTGCAGCTATTTCATGCTCTTATTAGTATTTTCTGTGTACAAGGGGAAACAGGGGCTTCCAATATCAAATGTGTCAATGATCAACATGCTTGGCAAGTGACCAAGTAGGATGTGAGCCAGTGTTTGTGTGAAAATTTGTCTTTCCACTCACTATCCTGGACTCCACTGTAATAAGAATTATTGTTTCAGCCATTAGCATAATTGGTACCCTATTAAAACCCCTACTTTAAGGAAGAAATGAGCCAAAACACCGAAGACGACTGCAGTTACATTCTGGTTTTCAAATGACCATCTTGTGTCCTCAGAGTTGGAATTCTAATTCCCTTTAGCTAGCAGAGGACCTCCTCTGGGTAGGGAAAGGTCTAGGCAAGTGCTCGAAGTTCTCTGCTTTCCAAACTGCTCTTTACACCTGTCGGAGGTGCTTTTGAACGGGCCTAGAGCAGCTCGAACGCTTTGCTTTGGCTCCCCATAGTTTCCCTTTGGGACTTGAGCACCCCTGTTTCACCATTTCATCACTATGGGGAAAACTCTTACCATTTCTGGTGGGATGTCACCTGTCGATTCAATGCAACAAAACAGATGACTTCATCAGGCCCCCATCAACAACACATGCCTTTAAGTTCCCCAATAGTCAGATTCACAATTCTCTTGAATGTATAATCACTTATATCCCCGTTCCTCCTTCTCACACCTGTAGAACATTTGTATCAAAACAGAAACTAAACCTTAAAATCCTTATTTCCCTTTACTAGACATTTTCCTTCCCTCCTTAATGAATAAGATGAGATATAGTTCCCGTGATTCATACTGAAGGGAGGGAAGTTTCCTTTGACAGGCCTGTAAATGTTCTGTTTTGTTTTGAAATCACTATTTAATTTGGAAATGTCTCCAGAGCTAAGGCTTCTAGGATCTCTTAGGCTAATAAAAGCAGGATCTCAGATCCTGATGTGGCTGACCACAGCTTTTTCCAGTTCAGCTGCTTCCTGAAAAGCCATTGCATCTGCATTAAAAGCCTAAAAGTTTCCCTACTGCAGAAAGCCTGTGAGATACAGGAGCTTCACTTGTTTGGACCTCCCAGCTCTCAAGTACAACTTGGGGAGGACACAAAGGCAGCAAGATTAGGCTTTCCTTTTATGGCGATAGGCAGGCCGGAGCCCTAACTTGACAGAGGAGATTCACTAGGAAAAAGAAGGCTCCTATGGTTTAAATTCCAGTTTCTAAATGTCTCTTGGGAGATGAAGGCTCTCCCTGTACACTTTCACAATCTGTTGGTTATAACCTCTCCCCTCCATGGCTTTGAAAGTCTCTCCTATTCACAGGATCATAAGGAGACAGCCCTGAGGCACGCTGGCAGGGCTTCCTGGGGCCTGGATTGGCTCAATGCCATCCACGGAAGGGCTTCCAGCATTAGGCAGGGCAGCCCTTAGATTTACAGATGCCCACCACTTGGCTGAACAACAGCTCCACGCAATCTTCCTGTCCCCAGATAGCCTTTGCTACATAAATTGCATCATTGATGCATTTAAAAAAAATTAAGTGTCCTTTTCACGGTAAGGCAACTATTTGAAGGGGAAGATACTCAAAGTTGGTCTTTGTGACAGCCACTGATAACGTTTCTTTTATTTCACTTTGGAGTTGCAGCCAGAGCAGTGAGGGGACATAATTAACATGTCTGTAAGGAGCTACACTTTGCTTCCCACTTTTATTTGCATCATTTTTTAGAGACGAACTGGAGCTTGCTTGGACAAAAGATGACTTAAAGACCTAAAGAACAAGACTTCAACTTTCCATTCTGGTAATTTCCCAAACACCAGGGCCCCTTGGAAAAAGGATGGTTTAAAGGTTGTGTGTGTCTTGGTCAGAGCAAAAGAAAACAAATTCTTCACACAGTTACCCCACTTCCACTAAGAGTTAATAAACAGCCACTGGATTAATTTGCCCTGTCCAGCTAACAGCTGCAGTCGCAGCCGCAAGTTCCAAATGAAAAGAGACAAATGGATTTGACTAGAGTGGGTGCCCGCACCTGCTCAGTTTCTCACCCTTAACCAAGTGCATCTAGGTGTTCACTGACAAATGTCCCCAGCTTGCCAGGCACACAGGCATCACCTGAAGGATGGGGGAGATTCCAATCATTATGGCCCCATTTCACAGTTGCCTGCAGCAGGCAGCTAGAAGACAAAGCTTTGTGTGTGAGAGAGAAGCTTGACTGGCAGGGCAGATGGGAAGATGGCCTTGAGAGCTCTCGGAGTACTGAGCTCAAGTAGGTGGAGGGGTATTGCTGGGGACACTGACCTGGAAGATGAGCACTTTGAAGTGGTTGCGTCGGAGGAGCTGGGCGTGGTTGTTCTCCAACCTCTTCACCTGTACACACTGCCTCTCCAGGCGCTCCCGGACAGCCCGCGTGTGAGCGCTGACCTTGCGAGACTTCTCTAGCAGCTTGCTCACCGTGTTGCTGGTGGAGGCCTGGTACTTGGAAAGCTTGGTGAGGTCGTTCTGGATGCCCTTCACCGAGCCCTCCAGGTTGATCTGCCGCTGTTCCATGCTGTGCTGGTTCTCCCTCACGGCGTCTAGCATGTTGACCAATTTATCCAGAAGTGTGTGCACGGTGACAGCATTCACCTGCGAGTTGTCTCGGATGGCCTCCTCTGTGGACCCCAGGTTCAGGCTGGGGCTCGGTGTGGAGGAAGGCATTGGGCTGGGGCTAGATGGCTTCTCCTGGAGCATGTCTGTATTTGGATGCTGGAACTTTTCTGCCTGTGCAGCGTCCTCTCCCATGGCTGGGCAGATGGAAACCTACTTCCCCTCGCTGGAAACTTCTTGCTCAAGCTAGAAGCACAGGAGGCTGGTTGGTCTGAAGTGAGCAATGCTCTCTAGAGCTAGCAGAGGTTCTGAATAACTGGCTAAGCTGATCAGGGGAACTGCATTCCAGCTGCTCTTAAAGGACCTGCTCCACCCAGTGGAAGGCAAAGGTTACAGGACCCACTCAGGGTTCAGTGACAAGCACACTTCCTAACCACACTCCGCACAAGCCCGAGTTCTTTTCTGCAGTGGCTTTTCTTTCCTATTCCCCCTGACCTTAAAAAAAAAAAAGTTCAATGCCATATTTCAATCATGAGTTCATTTAGAGGCGGAGAGAAACATGTTAACTTGGCAGAGCTCCCCAGCCTCTGATTGGCTAAATCTAGTAAACTTTTCTCTGGCTGCTATGTTACAGAGCGCCTGTTTTTTTTCCTGGATACAAGTTATTGTAACAGAAAGAATTGTTTGCTCTTGCTCTAGAGCTGACTGATAGGTTGCAGAACACCGAGTGCCCTTTAGGGGAGGCATAGAGTTGAATGGATCTGTGACGCCAGGTTCCTGGTGTTAGTTTCTCATTTGCAAAGCCCAGGAGATTATTCTAACACTGACAAGGAACCCAGCTTGGTATCCTGCAAGATGGGATGCAATCCAGCTTGAAAGAGCTTAGACTCAGGGATGTTAAAGCAAGTGGTGTTGCATAGTGTGAATTGTTATGGAAGAGACAGAAATCTTTTGAATAAATGCTTTCTTAGAAGATGGAAGGCAGAGCCCCTCTCCTCAAGTAGTCTCTTTGGGAAAAAAAAAAAAAAGTGCTGGTTTGTCTCCAGTAATTCTGAATTCATGCAGAGCGTTTCTCAGTCCCCATCTTTGCGAGGCATTTATTGACCCAGGTCCAGAAGTGTGACTGCAAGCCAGGGTTGAGTTGGAGCGATTCTAACGCTTGACATTTCCAGACTCTTGCTCAGTGAAGTGGCACACCTGTTCTCACATGTGGCCCTCCTTAGCCGGACCCTTGGGATGTGGGACTCACTACCCTAAAACGACTTTACATGCTTGAATTGGTCTTAAATGTATCCAGACTGTGAACGTGCTTTTGGCTGAAGGTTTGTGACAGGCATGCCATGAAGAATTTCAAGAACAAATGTCAGCTAGTACTGGGTCAGGAACTGATCACGGGACACTGCCTTAATGACAATACCTCTGAGTTAGACGAGGAAACGGTAGCTTTTATGGTGGTATATTCATTGGTTGCCTTATCCTTAGTCATATGTAACATTCACAGAGCATGTGCCAGGTCCCTCAGTGAGTACCTGCTCATTAGGAAGATGCATTAAAGACATTGTAGAGGCTCCCAGTTTCCTCAGATAATCGGGAGATAACACTTAAAGTGAGAGACCCCTAGAAACCAAGATTACAAAATGCCAAAAGACGATTTGATTGCTTGTACCTTTTAAGAATTTTTTAAAAATTCTGAAACAAACAACTTATATCTTGTGTATTTTAGTTGGACAATGATGTGTTAAATATTAAAATAAGAAACCATGAATCTGGTGTTGATTTTCAGAAGCATAATTTTCTAACAAAATTATACGATATCATGGTATCACATCTTCTTACATTAGACTTTTGTGGGAAAATCATAGAGTGTCATTATTTCAAAAATATTGGAGGACTTTATCAGTTTTCCAAGGACCTCTCCTACATGGTGACACCCCTGTCATTGCCTCCGAAGCTCTTACCCTGCTGTCAGTCACAGAGATTCCTTCTCCCAAATGTTAACTATTGCAGCTGCAGATTCTCATCTGTTATGGGAGCTGCCCATGATTCAAGGGCTCTTCTGACATTAACTTCATCAAGTTTTATGATTTCACATTTTGAAAATTTGCAATTTCATCTCATAATCACTTCACTCCGATTTTGCATTGATTCACGCGAATTTTGCATTGCTTTGTTGGATACTGTACAATCAGATAGATAAGTTAGAGGGATGGTTGTGAAATCCCAAAGCACAGAGGCTCCTTCTTAAGTAAGAAGGTTCATATGTGAATTATTTGTTTAGTTGAGTCTGGTTTCTCTCTGAGGCCCACGTTGCGCTAAAACTCAGAGCAGTGCTCTTGGCTCAGGCATTATCGGTGTGAGCCATCATGCCTGTCTCTGAACTCATCTGTGTTTTAAGTTCATGAATAACACAAATGGTATTTCAACCAATGGTCTAACAAGCCAGCCTAAGACTCAGTGGTTTATAGTAACAACCACAGCACTCACTCATGATTCTTTGGTTGTCTTGGCAACACTCAACTGGAACAGTCATCTTGGCCCTGCTTGCTCTTTCAGCTATAGTTCGAGGTGAGGAATCCAAGATGACCTGGCCTTATTTGTACCTGGTGCAACAGCTGAGTAGACCAGAACTCTCTTTTCAGCTATTTAGCTTCTAGAAACTATCTGATCTCTCCAGCAGGGAAACTAGATTTCTTTATGTGGTGCTTTAGAGTTATAAGGGATTAAAAGGGAAAGCTATGGACAGTTTTAAGGACAGGATCTGAAACTCCCAACTTGGCATAGCACAATGCTCTGTGGCCATAAACCCAGCTCAGATTCAGAGATGGGAAACCGACTCTACCACTTTCCCATCCTCTGGCAAGTGTGAGTGTCACAGGAGAGATTATTGTCACCATCTTTGGACAAGATCTACCATGGTGTAAATGCACTCTCCAAAAGGGCTGTTGCACATAAAACCAAAGGTTGTGGTCATCGTGGGAATTATGAGAAGCTATCTAAAAGAAACCCTTTTTTGTCCTAAAAAATTAATTACAGAATATAGTACCAACCATAAGGTAGAATTTGAGATAACTTAGAGCATCCAAACTTTTCTTTTGTGTTGCCCCAAACCAAGTCCCACGTCTGTCTGAGAGAAATTGGTATAGAGCAACCAGTTTTAGAAGAATTTAAACAACTTAAACCTTACATTTTGTGCAATTCATTACAAATTAGGTAGTGTATAGACTTACAATGCAATGAGCAATGAAGGGGGATCATGAATGTTTCTGAACATGTGAATGACATGATTAATACAATTGTTGCAGCCGTTAAATGTAGGATGGGGAGTTGATGGTTGAAAACGGGCGTTGAGTGGGAAATAAATTCTAAGCCCTGGAATGCGCAAAGATGAGCAAGAGGCACCTACTTTCTACTCTTAAGCACTTCCTTAGTGGGAAAACTAGGCAGCTAGAGAAATACAATGTCTACATACTGCATAACTTAAGGAAAAGAAAGGTCTATCTGACCTCACAGTCCATCCTGGAGAAGAAGCCATGGTGTATGTGTGGTTCTAGCCGTGGGAGTTAGAGGAGGGACTAGCTAGTCACACTGCAACCAGAGTGAAGGATCCATGAGAGAGGAAAAGGGGGAGGGGGTGATCTTTGTTTTCTCCTTTTTATTTAGACCAGGACCTGAGGTGGGAAAGGTAACTATCACATTCACGGTATATCTTTCCTCCTCAGCAAACCTCCCTGTAACCTTCTCCCTGTACTCTTGAGGTGTGTCTCCCGGGTGATTCAAAATTCTTCATCGTTTAATCATGTAAATCCAGGTACAGTGCAGAGAGAAGGGGGAATTGTTTCTGTTGCAGTCAACTAATGAGAACAAGCCAGGGTATGACTAGGACTTCTAATTCTCTGCCTGAGCAGCTGCCTACCAATACCTCAGGCATCTAAGTCAAGCAAGCTTGGGAGTCCCTGTAGGAAGACGCCTACTTTACTACTAGCTAGGGCGTTGATCCCAATCTCTACATATTAGCCCATTTCAAACATGGCAGAATTTTTGCTTCATTGTGCTAGCATCACAATTAAAGCAGGTGGAGGTCAATGTCTCTTTGGTTGGTCTTTTCCATTTAGAACTGCATAGCAATATTGGAATTATTGGTCCTATTGCTATGATATTGATAGGCACACTGAGAAATGGACCTGTAGCAGTGAAGGTCCCCTTCCTAAGTGACCAGAGAAGTAAAGAAAGCTGAACTGGCTTCTCAATATGTTTCCATCTAAGCTTACATACTAGAGTTTAAAAGTCTCTCTAAAGTTGGGTTGTCCCTTGAACAGGAGTCAGAGCCCAGGGCATTTGAGTCTATTATCTACAAGAACAGTACAGTGGGAAGCCCATATATTTTGTGCCACCAAGTTTCATGATAGATTACAACTGACAGCAGATTTTGAGAATATGCAGTTGCCTTGAAAACACGTGTTTTAAAGAATTGATTTTAGTAGTCGAAGTATGTATTAGAAACTCTCTACTAGTGTATTTTTAACTTTTATTGACTTTTATTTCTTTTAATTTTGAGATTATAATGTAGTTACACCATTTCCCCGTTTCTCCCTCCAAATCGTCCTATAGATCCTTCCTTGATTCTTGATTGCTCTCACCCTGCCCCATCCACACACAGACACACACAGACACACACAGACAGACAGACACACACACAGACAGACAGACAGACAGACAGACACACACACACACACACACACACACACACA
>NC_034594.1:30860533-30868022 GCF_900095145.1 Mus pahari | reverse complement strand
AGAGAGAGAGAGAGAGAGAGAGAGAGAGAGAGAGAGAGAGAGAGAACTCAGTCTGTGTAATGTTTCTTGTAAGTTTGTTTGTATGTTAATGTTTGTTTTGTTTCCAGGGCTGCTCATTTGGTATTGTATAACAAACTGTTGTGATTTTTTCCCCCTGGGGAAGCTGTTCTCCCACTCCCAGAATTCCTTAGTTGCTTGGCGTTGTGCAGGTTGAGGTCTTGTGGTCCTGCTTCCTCCCCTTTGTCATGTCTATTTTCCTATAGCATAACTCCTCTGACACTGTGATAGTTAATATCATTAAAGAGACAGGATCTAGAATCACTTAGAAGATAAATTTCTGGGAATGCTTATGAGGGATTATCTAGACTAATTTAACAGAGGTAGGGAAACCCATACTAAAGGGGGGTGGCATCACCCACCTTTAATCTGATGTCCTGGACTGGATGGTAAGATGAAGTCGATGCAGTGTAATCAGTTGCCTCAGTCTCCTGCCACCACAATTTCTTCACTATGGTGGACTGTTCCCTGGACTCTTAGGTAAAATAAATTCTTTCTTTTTTAAAGTGATATTGTCAGGATATTTTGTCACAGCAACAAGACAGGTAGTTAAACCAGTAACACCATAAAACAGAGTTCTGTAATAACTTAAACTAAGAAAAAAAAATTAGTTCTGGGTTTAATACTAAAAAGTGGGTTAAAAACATAGGGATATAATTAAAAAGCAGTATGAATAAAGAAAAGCATACTCACATTATCATCTGACCATACCTGGGTGAACCATGTGGCTCCTGCATCCTGTTATAAGTACTTGCTCCTCTTCCAGAAGACCTGGGTTTTGGGTTTGATCCCCAGCACCCACATGATGGCTAACAACCATTTTGTAACTCTAGTAGCAGGGAATCTGATGGTCTCTTCTGGCCTCTGCAGGCACGAGGCATACTTGTGCTCAGATATACATTCAAGTAAAACGTTTAAAATCATAAAATAATAAAATATTTAAAAAATTATGTCAATGGAGAAATTCATAAGGAAAAATATAGAAATCAATGAGATGCTGACATATAATGTAGTTCCTACCCACTCCTCTGTGCTAACAATTAGGGAAACTCTGAGATTATAGAAGCAATTTCCTTTTTTAAAAATTAAAATTCACAGTGTGTGTGTAGTGTATACATGTGAGTGTGGATAGGTGTATATGTTTGTGTGTGCATGCTTGTGAACTCATGCAAATGCCTGCATACATGTGGGAGGCAGAGAACAACTTATTTTCTTGTTGCCAGCTTTTTTTTTTTTAACTTTTTATTAATTCATTGTGGGTTTCACACCATGTACTCAGTCCCATTTACCTTCCCATGCCCTCATATTCACCTTGCTCTTACAACCTCCCCCCAATCACACACACACACACACACACACACACACACACACACACACACACACACACAGAGAGAGAGAGAGAGAGAGAGAGAGAGAGAGAGAGAGAGAGAGACCCAAAGCATAGAAAACATCTCATTGTGGAAGCTGTAGTAGTAAAATATCACAGTATATCTCCATGGTATTTTCTTCTGTTCACACATCTTCACTTGCAAATGTTCATTGCCATGAGTCATTGGTCTGGTTCAAAATCTTTGGCTTCTGCGACACCTTCAATATTGGATCCTTAGCACAACTCTTCCCAGTTATCCTGTTGTTGCCCTGTGTCATGGAGATCCCGCAGCTTTGGGGCAGCAGGACTGGCCCTTACACACATCCCAACCGTGTGCAGATGATACAGATTTTGAGGATGAGTCAATTCAGAGCCCTAGATTTGGGCTTGGGTGGTAGCTGAGCTGATCAGTCCTCTATCTGCACCACCAAAGAACCAGCTCTACTGTGCTGTCCAGATGAGGTATAGGGCCTGATCTCCCTCGTGCTGCAGCTGGTGAGGGGTGGGGTCAGCTCATCCACTCTTAGGACCCACGGGTCAGCTCTCTTGACTATTGCAGGTGGTAAGGAACAAGGAGGTCGGGGTGGTATCACCCATGCGACCCGATAGCAGACAAATGGCAGGCAGGATCAGCTCTCCCACACCCTTACTTTTGAGGCTCACCTAGACTTCAACCACCAGGGTCAGCTCTGCTGTGCATCTAGGTGAGGTGCCCTGTGTCATGGAGATCCTATAGCTTTGGAACAGCTGCAGAGCCTGCTCTCCCAAGCTGGTGAGGGGTAGGGATAGCTCTTCCAAGCTCATGCATGACCACGTGGCAGCTTTCCTGACTGCTGGAAGTGATGAGGTACAGGGGTAGACATCACCTCTGTACCCTAGCCACCCTACCCCTACAGCAGATAAATGGTGAGGTCAGGTCTCCCACACTCATACTCTTGATCTGGCTCATCCACATCCCTGCCACCAGGACCAGCTCCACTGTATTGTCTAGGTAAGGCATAGGGCCCGCTCTACCAAGTGCTATTGTTGGTGAGATGGGGACAGCTCTCTAGAGCACTGCTGAGGCTCAGGGACAGTTATGCACAGCTCCTGGACATCTACATGGTCCCTGGGAGATGCCCAAACCATGGACATCCATGGTCTCTAGTGGTAATATGAGCCACGGATATGGACACTGAACCCCACAGCCATACTTCTACTCAGACATAGTCTTCAGTGGTAGCTCAGCTGGGACCTTACCATGGACCCAGATGTCCAGGTTGGCCACTCACAACAGACTACTCCCAACCTTGAGCATCCAGCCCCATCTTTCTTTATAATGCTCAAGAGGCTCCACTTCTTTCTCTTCCATCTGACCATAACGTACTTCAGCCTAGTTATGTGGCTTGTGGGCCCCTGGGTGACATCCTACATTTGTGCTATGTGGCATGGTGACAAGCAGGTGTCTATAGCCCACCTGTGCCATGCGTTGTAGGGCAGGTCTGTGGGTAGCAGTCTGAAGGTCTCTGTCTGTCTTCCTCTTCTTGTGCTTCACTGCCTAGATTTGATTTGATTTTTATGAGTCCTAGGCATGAGACAGCTTTGGAGACCAAGCCAATCTAGGATGAACAAAGGACTGCTATGAGCTCTGACCCCGGCTGATATAAGAACAACACTATCAACAAACTAAGGTATCTCTGTGCCCATTTCTGATGGGGGTGGGCTGTGTGTTTGGGTTTGGAGGTAGGGTGGGAGTGTAGAGTGTGAGGGCTGGGAGGGTGGGCACACATCCTTTAAGAGTGGTTTCTTCCCATCTACTTTGTTAAGGCAGGGTCTCTCTTGTTGCTTCTGATTTACTAGGTACTTCAGGCTATTCGGCCTGTAAGCTTCTGGCTGGTGGGGATGCTGGCTTATAGAGGTGGGCCAGTATGTCCAGCTTTTATGAGGGTTTGGGGGATTTAAGTCAAGTTGCCAGGTTTGGGCAGCAAGCACTTTTACCTACTGAGCTGTCTCTCCGTTCTGGGGTTTCATTCTTAATGCCTTTTCTGGCTCTTGTGTGTGCATAGTTTCCCATGTGTCTGTTAATTCTTGCTCAGTTGTAAAGACAAATCCTTCCAGAAGTCAGACAATCCACACATATAGTGTCCGTAAGTAGAGTAGATGTCCGTGGACTTTTAAGGTCAGCCAAGGAGATTTCTGATGCAAGGGCTTCCTCTTTCCTTATGCTTTCTCCTTACTTCCTCTATCCCCAGTTCACAAAGAGAAATGTTAGTTAGATATTGGATATTGGGTTTATTGTCTAGTCACAAAAGCCTTTTTTTAATCATAAAAGACAGTTTCTTCTTCTCTTAAGAATTCTGATGCTAGCTGAGGTGAGCACATTGTTCATTCATAACCCATCAATTTATATGCTCAACAATTAGTATCGAGTGAGTGTTAGGTACTGGGAATATACCAGTGATCAAGAGACAAAGTCCCAGCTCTTATGAAGCATGCGTCCTCAAGAGTGGAATTGTGCTAGAGAAACAATGAAGCAGGATAAATCCTGCACTGTGATGTTGGGGATTGCTTCTAATGCTTCGATTTAATTGGAAATCTTCATGTCCAAATACTAAAGGTCCTTGTCCCCAATTGGTTTTTGATCGATCAATAAAGATGCCAGTGGCTAATGGTTGGGCAAAGACCCTTAGATTTGCTAGAACTAAGATGTGGGAGAGAGGAGGAGAGAGAGCATCAAGATTTTTTAGTGGGGGGGGGGGGAGAAAGATGGAACATTTAAGAGCTGCAGGAGAGAAAGACAGCCAGCCATGTAAGAATTCTGGTACTTCCCTGATTGGGCCTGGGGTAGCAGGTAAATGTTTAGGAGTCTCAGGAGTACCGGAGGGGAGCATTTGCCATCAACATCTGGGGGAAGGTTTAAGAGTGCCCAACCTTTGAGCTAGTCCTGGCAAGTCAAAAATTAACTGGTGTGTGTGTCTTCCATTCTCAAATCCAGAAAGCTCCTGGGTGGGTGTGCACTTATGTCCCACTGGAAGCCAAAGCAGTATAGCCCAAATTATAGCTACAGAGTGACCAGAGTATTGTCCTCTGCAAACCAGGGCAGGAGAAGCAGAGATACTGCAAACTTCCAGAAGAGAGGGAGGGGGCATGTAGCAATGTGTGTTTTAACTGGGCATGTGTACATCACCTAAGGACTATACATTTTTTTGTCCTTTTTGTTTGTTTGTTTTGTTCTTTGAGTTCTGTAAATTTCTATTTAAGGGATGTGTGAAAGATACTTTCAAATACTGCCATTCAAAGGGTTAAATATATGATCCTGTTGGGGCACAGAGAAGAATACCCCCAAACCTAGAGCTTTGACAAGCTGAGAAGGCTTAGCATCTACCTTAGAATTAAGAACGTTTTAACACTGTCTTGTCATTTACCAGCAAAAGGAGTGCTTCATGGTTGGGTTTGTCTGTCTGTTTGTTTGTTTTTCTGCAGTGTCATCTCATGAACCTCATGGGATGCACCTACAGAGGACAACAGTCTTCTGTCTCACTGAAATTTCCTTAGCTGGAGACAATACTGAATGGGAAGAAAGACTGAGGCCTGCCAACACACCTTATATACCTTTCTCCTCTATTCTGGTCCCACAGAGAATCACTTATCATCTATTATCTGTTCTAATGCCAAGTAGACATTGTCAGGATATTGTATATTTCCCAAGCCTAAATGCTAAACATGGTTTTCCCTAAAAATCATTTTATTATTTCCCTAAAAATTGTTTCCACCCTCAGTTCTTACTGTTCTTGGCTTTCGAACCAAGTTGAGCAAGGTAGAAAACCTACTCCTGTGATTTTCCTCTTTTGCATATGAATGAATCTGGATGCCCTTTCCCTATACAATCTACTTATTGTTGGCCCATTCAGCAAACCCCAAGAGTTTTGCCCACTCCACCCCCCCAAAGCCACTGGTCACTACCTTCCTTTGTCCATGTTTTTTTTTTTTCAATAGATGGCAGGAGTTGACTTTGGACCTAGAAATAGAAACTATGGCAGACTGAAGAAGGTAGCGCTTCCTTCTCTCCTGCTCCATCTTTTTCCTCTCAGGAAGCAGAATAACTACGGTCATGAATTCTCAAGCCATACTTCCCAGGTCACATTTTGGCAATGTTGCATGTTTGACTCTGGACAAATGAATCGTCTGTTTTGATCCCAGTTTCTTATTATGAAATGAGGACAATAGTAATCCTTGCAGTTATGAGTTGTTATGGAGAATGAGTCAATGGTTGTGAAATGATTGGGTCACTGCTTGGGAAACAGCATTTGTGTTAAACATAAAAATCATTAAAGGGTCTTATGAATTCAACTGTCTGTCTCATTCTCTTGGCTTTGAAGAGATGATTTTATATTTTGAAAGCATGTGATGTCTTGTTACATATTCAGAGTTAATACCTGTTCTGCTGTTGCTCTCCACTGTGCTCATTCACACATACAAGATGGTAGATGTTAGGAAAATATATGAGGGTGACCAACTAACTTACAGAAAAATTAACCTACTTTAAATGAGCTATTATTGCTCAGCACAGTCTTAGACTCTTAGACAATGTGAAAGAAACATACATCAAGATCATCATCTTGAAGAAATTCTGTCTGAGTCTTGAGCTGGGATAAGCAAGATTTATGCACAATACTCAATTAGAAGACAATACTAAAGCCGGGCGTGGTGGCGCACGTCTTTAATCCCAGCACTCGGGAGGCAGAGGCAGGTGGATTTCTGAGTTCTGAGTTCGAGGCCAGCCTGGTCTACAAAGTGAGTTCTAGGACAGCCAGGGCTATACAGAGAAACCCTGTCTCGAAAAACAAACAAACAAACAAACAAACAAACAAAGAAGACAATGCTAGGCAATGCCCAATGAAGTGCTGAAGTTGTGTCTTTTAGCTTCAGGAAACCACAACCATCATTATAACTTGTCGCTCTCACATTCCTTATGGCAGATCCCTGAAGCAAACAGGAACTGGGGCAAAGAACGTTAAATTAAAAGGTTATCTTAGTAATAAAAGCTTTCCTTATAAGAAAGTGCTTGATTAGATATTATCCCAAGACAGTTTAAGACTGTTAAAAAAAAAACAAAAAATAACAACAAAAAAAAAACCCAAATACATTCAGGAAGTAGGCAGATATTCCAGCGTTTTTGAAGCTGAGCTGGTGCTTGGGGAAGGGGAGGGCTCTGGACAGCACTGGGAGATATTTCCTTCTTCGGCCTCACTTGCTCTCATCCTCTTCCATGGTGCTGTTTAAAGCACCCGAATGCTCCCCATTTAAGGAAGCTTAGGGATTCACTAGATCACAAGTGTTTCAGAATTTAATCGGGCTTATTTTTAAATGACCATGTTTGAATATGTTTTGTAAAGTATGATGAGTGGTCAAGAAACATAATTTTGTATTATATTTCAAACAAACAAGGTAACCAACACACTAGCAAAGTCCCACGTTAACAACACAGACTCTTACACCGTCTTAAAAGGAAGTTATATTAATTTGAGAACAATTAATTTGAGGGAAGGAAATTCCAAAGCCACTTTGGCAACCAAGCCTTGGACTTGTCAGGAAGCTCCTCTTCATAGATAATTTAAATCCTTATCATAGCAAGATAAAACCATTTCCTCTCATTCTTCTGCTTTTAGTTAATGAACATTCCATAATGGATTTCTATAAATTACATATAAATCATCCTCCTGCGACTTCTACATTTTCATGCTGAAACTTAGAACCTCTGGTTAAAGTAGAGTTATGTCTCTAGAGCAGCCATTGCTACAAATGCTCTTTATCAAAAGTATTTTGGCAACACGGTGCAGCATGCTTCAGCAATAAAATACCTTTGTAGGCAAACACTGGGGGTGGTGAGGGCCTTTGCCTGCTGTGTTACACTTAGAGGTACTTGAACCATCTTAAACTATCTCTGAATGCCAAAAATGTGGGATTCCAAATTCCTCTCTCACATGTATTGGGTTCAAAGAACTGTTGTCTTAGTAGCAGCTGTTGCAGTTTTCCAATAGAAAGACAAAGAAAAAAAAAGAAGAAGGAGGAGGAGGAGGAGGA
>NC_034594.1:30822351-30860419 GCF_900095145.1 Mus pahari | reverse complement strand
AGAAGAAGAAGAAGAAGAAGAAGAAGAAGAAGAAGAAGAAGAAGAAGAAGAAGAAGAAGAAGAAGAAGAAGAAGAAGAAAGGAAAAAGAAGAAACAACCTCTAATATTGAACAAGCTAGAAACTAAGGCAACAGGAACAGATGACAAGAGGGGGGAGGGGGAGGGAGGGAGGGCTGGGTAACTCTCCCAAGTCCCTTTTATCCTCTTTCCAATATAATTGTAAGCTTGACATAGACATAGCCACCGTAGCAGACCTCACTGATGACAGACATGGTGTATTAAATGCAAAAGGAGCTTAGAGATACTAGGTTTTTCTTTCATTATTGTGAAACTCGTATTATATTTCCAAGGCCTTTTCCACTGTGACCAGTTTATAATTCATTGACTACTTTAACACATTTTTTGCATAATAATTATGTTAGTATTATCTCAAATTTTTGAAAAACAACTTGGACAAACAACGACGCCTTCTTTGATCATGGAGTCTTACCACTTCTCCCAGCTGAGAGGTGGTTTGACAGAGTGTCATGTTCCAGAGAGCTGAGGAATCAAAGGACTTGGCCTTCATTTTCCAGTTCCATCTTATCTGGATGGCACTGAGCACTGGCCATGTGCAGACGGGGATTCTCATTTGTGACAAGAAAGGTTTTAACTGCAGGATTTTATTAATTCCATAAACATTCTTGTTTCCTGTATTTAGGACCCTTTAAGCAACCATGAGTGAGAAACTGAGAAAAACACAAATATACACTGATGTTGAGAAGGAACTCTCCATGGAATTTAAGTCCAGTGGGACAGACACAACGATTAAATACTAAAATAGAAGATTTCAGAAGCAAAGCAAAGCAAAACAGGACAGCAGTGGGCCAGTGTTCCAGGAGCCCCAGAGACAAAGGATAAATAGCCAAGCCTTTGAGTATCATGAAAGATATCCACCTGCATCTGGAGGACTTTTCAAGCCAACACTCAGCCTAGTGCACATTGTAGCAGCTACTTCAGAACTATAGTGTACGGCGGTTGGGCATGCCCATTTCTCACTGCTAATTTCATTCCTCTGCAGGGTGTAAGAAATAAAAAAACATCAGAAGATGGAGTTTTTCCAGTTCAGGGACTGACCTTTAAAAGAATCAGGGCAGAAAGAGGATAATAAAGCTAGTTGAAGAAACTAGTGTAAATATCCCTGACATAAGACAGAACTAATTTAACTTAAATGGAAGGAAGCCTGTTTAACTTACAGAAAAATATTATGTAAATTATAAGATCTTTATTTTAAAAGAAATGTAATTATATTATTTCCAAGGGTATGGAGTAATTTTGGGGGGTACTGTACTGGCTGATTTTTGTGTTTCAACTTGACCTAGGCTGGAGTTATCACAAAGGAGCTTCAGTTGAGGAAATGCCTCCATGAGATCCAGCTCTAAGGTATTTTCTCAATTAGTGATCAAGGGGGATTGGGGAAGGTCCCTTTGTGGGTGGTACCATCTCTGGGCTGGTAATCTTGAGTTCTATAAGAAAGCAAGCTGAGCAAGCCAGGGGAAGCAAGCCAGTAAGTAACATCCCTCCATGGTCACTGCGTCAGCTCCTGCATCCTGACCTGCTTCAGTTCTAGTCCTGACTTCCTGTAGTGATGACCAGCAATGTGGAAAGGTAAAATGAATAAACCCTTTCCTCCCCAACTTGCTTCTTGGTTTTGTGCAGGAATAGAAACCCTGACGGGGGTCTACAGTAATTGAAAATGGTTGCTAGAAAAACATTTCTTGGTTTAAGTGTTAATATATGCCTCTTTTAAATGAATTGAGTTGTGTTTTGTTGGGACTATCTTTTTGATATATACCATATATATTATGTATTAACATGTTTAATATAAAATAACTAATGAAGTTTATTAAATTTTTATCATATTATTAATTTGCTTATATACTTTTTATATAAGTTGTTCAGAGGTAAACAAAGTCAGGCTCTAGACTTCAAAATCTGAAAATTAGATCTTGGGGACTGAGGGACAGTGCACACTCTGGTCCTTGACTATGAGACACAATGCTCCTTCAGTACTGTCATATTGTAATTATGTTGCCTTAAAAGTTGTGGTTAAAACAGCTTCTGGGTAGTTTTCTTAGTCACACAGGCAGTGAAAGCCATCGGAAGATGGATGTGATAGCCAGTGGTCAAGAGAGCCACTTATAGCTGCTGCTGGACTAGGCTTAGGGGATGGAGGGGTAGAAAGGTCAGAGTCAAGCACAAGTCTAGGAGAAGCTGAGCTGGCAAAGATGAAAAGGCTTCCTAGGAGAGCCAATAGTCCAGTGCCTGGACACTCTGAGGGAGGAAACTGGATGGGGAACCACAGCTGGTCCCCAACATGCATACTACTTAAGGGTTTATCAGAGTAGCAGCATATGCAATATCCAATTCTTCAATTTGTGGGTCCAGAAATGTAATTTACTCATGCTTACATGTTAAAATTTTGGGAAAAGTTGACTTACTTTGTTTGGATTAACCAGGGAACCATTAATGAGCTATGCTTTTCCATATTAAACAACGGAGAGATATTGCTGTCTGGCATCCCAGACTCCGTCTGTGATTGTTTGCCTCTGTGCTGGCTCATGTGGTAGAAGCTGAGAAGGTGCTGGAACAGCACAACACAGGTATCCAAAGATGACTTTGAGGTGCCACTAACTGTACACAGTGCTCATTCACACCTTGGGCATGTTTACATGTGTTCTCCAATGCTTGGCTAAGGGGGTGTACTGGCTAGCTTTGTGTCAACTTGACACAGCTGGAGTTATCACAGAGAAAGGAGCTTTACTTGGGGAAATGCCCCATGAGATCCAGCTGTGGGGCATTTCCTCAATTAGTGATCAAGGGGGAGAGGCCCCTTGTGGGTGGGACCATCTCTGGGCTGGTAGTCTTGGGTTCTATAAGAGAGCAGACTGAGCAAGCCAGGGGAAGCAAGCCAGCAAAGAACATCCCTCCATGGCCTCTGCATAGGCTCCTGCTTCCTGACCTGCTTGAGTTCCAGTCCTGCATCCTTTGGTGATCAACAGCAGTATGGAAATGTAAGCCNAATAAACCCTTTCCTCCCCAACTTGCTTCTTGGTCATGACATTGTGCAGGAATAGAAGCCCTGACTAAGACAGGGGGTTTCATGAACCTGTGGTGAAGATACTTACAAAGAAAAGCGATGAATTCATCACACTAAAAACATTTAACTTATAAGAGTGTACTTTATTTTGTGATCATATAACTGCTCTTTTAAAAGTTTGTGTGTGTGTGTGTGTGTGTGTGTGTGTGTGTGTGTGTGCATGTATGTTCTTAAGACAGAGTCTTTGATAACCCAGGCTAGCTTTGAACTTCTAATTGTCCTGTCTCTACTTCCCAAATATCAGAATTACACCAGTTCATTGTTACTTTTATTTTAAAATTTTTGACTTCGGGGAATAAAAATCCTACTACCTTAATGATATTTTTAAATTTGACAGGGTAAAAATACTGTTCCTAAGATTTCCCATTTTGACAGTAATTTATGATAATCCGTGACTTAGGAAATGGGCGACCAGTATATCAATTGCTTTAAAACAGATCCACAAAGGGCACCATTTCAAAAACCACATGCTTACTAACAGGAACACAAACATATATTTAGAATTTTACAGAAGAAATAATTTTATAAGACAATATTAAACCTTGCCTCATACAAAATCTCAGCCAGAATCTAATAATGAGATTTTGTGACCTGCTAATGGACCACAACCCGCAACTTGGAAAGCACTGTGGGAGACCCCAGGCCTCCCTTCCCCGCAGGTGTTATTTCCTTTGGGATCTGCATTTCCACATTCCAGAGCACATCCCTCCCTCCTGTTGGCTGAATGTGAGGTGGGTAGTTACATTCTAACCCATTCAAAGACGAGGCTTCTTTACTTAACCAAAGTATGCCCTTTGGGTGTGTCCCCTCCACCTTGCCAAGGCTGAGAATTACAGGACTTCATTTAGACCAAAAGACTCTTCCTTTTCTTGCAATAAGAGGACCTCCCCTGGTCTCATTAGCCTCACATTTACAAAATACTTCTTTCAATAGGTTATTTTGCAGGCTACTGAGCCACACTGACTTTAATTGATTCTATTAACTTCAATTGTGAAGCATGACATTTGAATTACAAGTCAGAGTTGACATTGTAAGAGGAGCAGGAGGGCTCACCTTAACCCAACCCCTACCCCC
This sequence comes from Mus pahari, assembly GCF_900095145.1. Classification (NCBI taxonomy): domain Eukaryota; kingdom Metazoa; phylum Chordata; class Mammalia; order Rodentia; family Muridae; genus Mus; species Mus pahari. The sequence continues at coordinate 30,856,206 of NC_034594.1, read as the reverse complement.
AACACCAACCAAGCCCTGAGAGAATTAGAGTCCACTGGGAAGGAAGAAAGGCAATTCAAACTAATTAAAGAGATTCACGATTAAGGATGAGTTAAAAATGTCCAAATATAATTAGTTTGGCTATACAAATTTGCCACAGTAAAAGAGAACAGAAAATATGTCAAGCACATTTGCAGCAATTACGGATTGCTTTTGGATCAAAGGGCACAGGAGCATAGGGTGGTGGCTCACAGTGTGGGCTGTGGTGCCAGACTAGCTTCGGGTCAAATCCATGTTACTAGTGTCTTAGGACAGAGGGACTCAACCTCAGGGAGGTCGAGGAGCCTTAGACAGGGTTCTTAGTCTCTCTGATAGTCTGCTAGAAGTGAAAAGTGAAATGAGAGACAATAGCAGCAATTGCACAGGACCACCCTGTGGGTTAAGTAGCTTGCCCAGCACCTGGCACCTTGAGGATCTTCAATTCATTTTAGTCCTTATTATATTGTGCTATAACAAGTTGCTGACAGCCTGGGGCTTAGAGTCATTTTCTTGGATTCAAGTTCCTGCTTCCATCCTTACAATTTGTACTTGGGGGTGGAGTGGGGGCATCAATCTTTTAAACCACAAATCTTTTTATTAAAAATAGCGATAATAATACTATCATATTGTTGAATGTTGCACACCACATAGTATATTTTACACAGAGCTCTGGAAGTACTGGAAACTAGCCCAAACCTGCCAAAGCTACCTCACTTTTGCTATGTTTATTGTTACCGCCGTTCCGTTGTGTTTGTAATAATGCAGACCCTAATGTATCCATCAGTGGTCCGGGGCTGAGCACAGTTTAGTTGTTCTTTATTGTTATGTCTTCCTCATAGGGAACAGCATTCCATACCAAAAGAAAGAAATCAACACCAACCTTTAAATCCAGCTGGCGTGTTCCCAACTCATTAACTGTCCTTTTGCGTTTCCATTGTGCAAAGTACTGTGTTCTACAAGGAGCATGCCTGCCTGGCAGAGGTGGAAGAAAAGCCAAATTTAAAAGGCTACTATAATTAGAACCTTTGCTAATGGCACTTAAACTGATTAATGTCCGATAGTGCCCACTCTACTGAAGCATATTTTTTTAGGCAGTTATACTTTTCTATTAAATTAAATCTTCATTAAATGAGTGAGCTTGTGGGACAGTGTCTCCACGAAAGCCTTGGAGTTAATTCTGTAATGATATGGCCACCAACGTGGAGGGCCTTCTCTGTTGCCACTTCCTTCTTCCTGGAATGTTCTTTCCGTTTATCTCCTGTGGCTGACTTTTAGGTTGGAGTCTACTCCTCCTTGGCTGCCCTCCCCATCCACTCTCTCTATATTCTACCAGCTGGATTTTTTTTTTTTTTTTCCTGTTGAGCATACCATATCATTTGTTGGGTTACTGTTGTGAATTTACAAGGAAGTTGTGGCTCATGTTCCCCAGGGAATTTAAAGCCCCATGAAGGCGGGTTCTTTGTCAATTTCTCTGTATCATCATCATCATCAACAACAACAACAAAGCACAAAGTTACCACAAACTCAGCAGTTTAAAAAACACACATTTCCAGACTGGAGAGATGTCTCTACAGTTACCTACAGTTAAGAGGACTGCTGTTGCAGGATGTTAGCTTACAGGCAATCCAGCTTACATCATCACCCATCCCCATTACCTGCGGCTGACAGGGGCAGGGTGAGGTAGGTGGGGACTAGGGGCACACGTAATAGGACTACCCCAGTTCTCTCTCTGTTTTCCCATGTGTTCCTGATGGTCTCTCCCCTTTCTGTCCTCTGTGCCCCATCCTCTTCTCTGCCCTCATGACTTTGCTCCCATCTGTCTGTGTACATGCACACTTGTCTGCCTCTACCCCATTTTTGGGTTCTCACTCCTTTCCCTTCAAATAAACCCCTTATACAAGATCTGTCGCATAGTATAATTTCTCAGGGGGATACCTGGACATGGACCTACCGGCTACCTCCTTGCCATACTATAATTCATAACAGGATCTTGCTTTTGTTCTCTGTACTCCTGTTAGGTGGCTCACAATTGTTGGTAGCTGCGGTGGGGACCTGAGCCTGTAGCCTCCACAGGCCTCTGCACTCACATGCACTCGCCAACCCCACCCCCAACACATAGTTGAAAATCTTTAAAAGGGCATGCATAGATGGACTGTTTCAACTCATTTTCAACAAGTGCAGGCTTTCACCAGGTAGAAATCAAGATGTGGGCTAGACTCCCATCTAATCTGTGATAAGGTGTCTTCTAACAGCTTTCGGTCTCTTGTGGGTGTGTCACTGAAGTTTGATTATGGCTGTCAGCTGGAGTAGGAGAACGTGGGAAGTTTTCAAGAGGTTTCAAGGAGACATTAGGCTTTGGATTTCCTCTACGTTTGGATTTCAGTCCTACCCAATGCTTGCATCAGGCAGATCCAATTTATATGGGCTTCAGAGCTAAAGAAATTTTTCAAGATCTCTTGGAAATAGAAAATACAAAGTGAGTTATGGACTCTTGACCTATTCAAATAGTGGGTCACAAGTTTAATTGTCACCAGTTTCACAAGAAGTCCCTCTCTCCTGCCACCCTGGTAAGGAGAGGCATGAACTCTTTCTGAGGCACGGCCTTCTCAGTGTAAAATGAAGATCGTAAGTATCATATTTTAAGACATGGCAGTGGGGAAAAAGTTGAGCCAGATTAACTGATACATTCTTCAAGTTAGTTATTTTTGCAACCTTTTAAAATCACAATTTTCACTATCATAATCATTTTACAGATGAGGGAGCCATAAAGAAACACTAGAATACTTGCTTTACTTGGAACAAACAAACAAACAAACAAACAACCAGGAAGCCGAATGCCTAGGCCAGAGTGTCCTCCCCTAAGCTCTGATCTCTACTTTTAGTGGATACACCCTGCGCATTCCTTCCACAAGACTTCTGTCCTTGGCTTTAGTGTTGGCACAAAGCTATATTCTTCATCCCCAGCACTTACTCCATGGCAATTTAAAAACAAAAGTGGCCTGAGCAGCAGGCATAAGCTGGTTGAGTTTAATCTTCTTATTCATTTTTATATACAACCTAATGGGGTGAATCAAAAAGCTACAACTAGCAAAGACAGCATGCTGATATTTGTGGATTTTTCTAATTGGAAATCTTGGGTTCTTTTACTTCATCTGGGACAAGAGATTGACTTAGAAACAAAAGACAGTTCAGTGTAATCTCTTTTGGGAGTGAGTCCCAGGATCCCATCTGTGCAGATTCTGTTATGGACATTAGGTTTTCCTGGGAAAAGTCTGGGGCGTCAGTCCCAGGGGTGGAGTCTGCCCCTTGAAAAGGCTCACTGGGTGACAGCAGCTGGCTCTTTTCCATTCCATTATAGCTCCCCATGTGTGAGAATCTCTGTTATCTCGCTCTGGAACAACTGTGTCTTGGAGTTTGTTTTTAACCCTTTAAAAAGATAAAGTTGTCTGAGATGCACTTGAACTTCTCCCTCATGTCACACCGCTTCTCTCTCTTTTTACTTAGTCACTGGGACTCTGCAGTATAAGAATGGTTGGTACAGAACCCCAACAGGCTAGTCTTTACAACTAATGTAGTACAAAAGAGGAACACTATTTCACTCAGGACTCTATGTCTTTGACTTGTGACCTGCACACAATGTCCAAGTATTTTCTCATGTTTCTAATTTTCAAATATAGTTAGTTCACTTATACACTTATGAAACCATCAAAGAAAATCAATATAGTAATCGGATTGAATCTTTGCATGTGTTGGCCCTGCACCTCACTTGCTACATCCCCAAATTGCTTACTGGGTTGTTTTCAGTGTATGTGCAAATAATAAATGTACAGCTTGGGATACCACGATTAGAAGAACACAACGTTTATATAAGGCTTGACCACCTTATAGTTACTATTTTTGTCTTACTACACTGTGATGTTGTATCTTAGCTGTCAGCTTGAATTTTTGTAGAATCAACAGAATGACAAGCTGCTGGGTACATCTGTGAGGGATTTTTCTCACCAAGTCATTTTAAATGTAAAGACGTCCCCTAAATATGGGCAGCACCTTTCCACTGAAGCCCAGATAAAAGATGGAAGAAGGAAGATCTGCTTTGGCCTGCTTTCCTTCCCAGGCCAGTTCATCTACCCTGTTGCTGCCACTGCAGCATCTGTTAGATTCCTTTTCTGATAACAGAACTCAGCTTCTTCAGGCTTTTAGTGTAGACCAAGAGCCAATGGCTCCCAAAGAATCCTTCATTGTTAGATTACTTACGCTGTATCTGGTAGTCTGAGTGGTAGTGATGGAAAAGCTGGGGGCCTCCTCGGGACTCTGCTCCTTCCCCTGCTGCACCTTGTGCTCTGACAGGAGTTTGGTCTGCAACTGTAGTCTCATATCCCAGGTTATGCTGGGTCCTCAGAAGTGCAGCTTCCGGGCCTTACAGGGAGGAGATCTGCATTGGCAGCAGGACTCGACTCATTTGTCCTGGTCTTTGAACATCTTGCAAACTCTGCTGGTGGCATAGATAAAAGGTATGCCACACTGGAAAAACTCCTCCTAGCCTGAGTTAAGATTATTACAGTGTTAAATTCTCAAGAAGTACAAAGAAGCAAGCAACAGACATGGAGCATAACCAAGTCTTTGTGAACTCCTTTGGCATAATGTAAAAAGACATGAAAGGGGCTTCTTGGGTGGTAAAATGCCCACAGGAGAAGTTTCATATCTACATGAATCTAAATATTATCTTCCACTGAGGCTACTTACTTGAAACCATCACTGTATTATTCTGAGAACTGTTATCTTGTCCCCATGCCATTGGTTGTGTTCTACTTTCTTGCAGAATAGTATTAGGGGTGTCTAGGAATAATTTAGTCTCAGAATTGCATGTAGACAGAGCAGTGATTCTTAGCCACATTATTTATTTGACAAATTATATAAGGCACTGTTTAATGCACTTGGGATAACTCAATAAACATGACAGGCAAAAATTAGAAAAAAAAATCCTTGCCCTCATGACCTGCATGCTTAGTTGAACATATGTCATAAAATGCAGGCATGTTTCTGTACTTACCACTGAACCACAAGTAGCTTAGTACTTTGCCTGTGGGATCAGCCATTCACATTATGCAGGGAGCAGAGTGCCTCCTGAGAGAGTAAAAGTTATGCTGCAGGCTGGCCTGTCAAACAAGAGAAGTTTTGCTAGGCCTCTCTTAAAACATGCCTGGGAGAAACCTTCTATGCTTCTGCACATTCCAAACGTGACACACCTTTCATCTGGAGCTGGGCTGTGTCACCAGTGCACTCATACAGCCGTCACAATGCCAGTTTCCCTGAGTAGTGTGTTCACAGTGCCTGCCAGAGTCACCGCGTTCATTGATTTTTTTTTCTTCCCCTCAAAACAAGACTCCAAAGCAGCTAAGGAAATAAAGTAAGACAAACAAATGAACTGAAAGGAAGCCCATGGTCCCATTTCCAGGAGTAGCAAGCAGTTCATCACTCTATTCAATAGTAAGAAGAAGGAGTTTATGCATAGACTCTAGACAAACTAGGGAGAATTGATTGCCATTGCTTAGGAGACTCGGAAAGTAAATACTTAAGCTTGGATTTGAAGTGACTGTTAACATACACATAATCCATGCTACTCCGTGTCCTGTGCGTTATGTGCCTATATGTGCTTTCAGAATAGGAGGCTGCCAGCTGTGGGTCGGGAGAATATGAAATATTCCCAAGCGTCAGTACCCATAATATCTCAGATGCTTTATAAATGCATGAGATGCTTCTTGGGCTGGTTTCCTTTTTTTTAAGTCTCTGAAATAGCCAGAGCTGTTGTAAAATCACAGAGAGCCAGACAGCTTACAGTCAACAGCAAATCAAAGGGGACTCCTCTGTGCCGGTTTTTACTAATAGCCATGGGGCATGTATTGAATCTGCCAAATCTGTATTTGATATCCTGTTACCAAACCTGCCTGCATAATAAACTCCTGCCTTTCTACCCTTTATTTCTCCACCTCATGGCCACATTAGAGGTTGGTAAACCCCTCAGGACAGGAGATGGCTTTCAGCGTAGGCTGGAGTAGTTCACTGAGCACAGTTGATCTCTGCCCCTCCTTAGAGTCCCAACATACTGAGTCCTGACATCAGAAGTGATTTCTGTCAGCTCTAATGTGCCTGAGAAATTTCTTTCAAGGCAGTTTCCTCTTCTAACACATCCCTGGGGAAGTTCCCTTGGGGGCCGTGAGGCAACAGTGGAATGTGACTATGATAAGGCATTAGCATGCTTAAGAGTTCTGTATGAGAAGCAGCGCACTGCATCTGTTGTTTTCCTTATTTAGGGTTCATTTCACACTGAATGATACTGGAACACTACCCAGGACTCTGTCTTGACTCCCCTGCAGTCTTGTTCTTCCTCCTCAATGACGGCAGATCCCGAAACACTTAGTGACATATGGCAGCCTTGCTGAAGAGTACTGAATGCCATGCATTTGCTTTCGGGCTCGGGAGTGCTGCTTTCCATTTTGGGCATCATATTTCTTAAAGTGATACTGACAAAGTGGAACTCTCGGTGTCTGGAATCCCAATTCTGGAACAGGGTAGGTCGAACCCTAGTCTCTGAACAGCTAGTATATCCACAGCAGAGGGCCAAAGGGATGGACACATAGCGGCATTTCAGGAGAAACTATCTAAAGAAACGGGAGGTGTTCAAGCCTAAAATGGTCAATTATTATTATTATTGTGTTTTACAAGGAGGTCATAGCCATAATTCAAGTGTTTGAGAAGTTGCCAAATACGAATGCAGTTTATTTCTACACTTTCAAAGGTAAACAGATTTTCACTGTATATAAAGCAGGTTGTTCTGCTGGAAACAGCTATGTCATGACAATATATATATACATAAGAAACACACAAACAAACTAAACAACAACAACAACAGCAACAACAACAAGCTCTTGTAGATTGAGAGACCTCCTGCACAGAGTATGTAGGCTCTTTCCTCTCCCCATTTCTAGCCTGGGAATCAACTCTGAGGTCAGAGGCATGATAGGGAAGTGTTCTACTATGAACTATACTCCCAGCCTCTGTAATTTTGTGAAATAAAAATGTCTTGCTTAACTAGGCATGGAGACAGAATTCTTTCATCACAGTACCCAGGAGGCAGAGGCAGGCAGGTCTCTGAGTTGGGGCTAGCCTGATCTACAGAGCAAGTTCCAGTACAGCCAGGGTTACACAGAGCAAACCTGCACTGAGTAAACAAAAACAAAAAACAAAAAAACAAAAAAAACATTTTGCTCAATTTTCATTTTGACAGAGAATTGAGAGAAGGCTTGAGGGAAATCTCTTTTTCCATGGGCATACTAAGGTATTCTGCCTTCTTAATAGTGCTGGCCTTACTGTGTTTAGGGCCACAGTCTTAAATGGAGGAAAGCTCACAAGAGCCGCTAAGCGTCCTGCTCCTTATCGCAGCCTGTACAACTGTTGAAGGTCTGGCTGAGGTTGGCTATTACTCTGCTTGCTTAAGAGCTAATCTCTCAGTTTTCCTGCCATGAATGGAATGCTATTTCCTCTGATAGCAATGTTCTGCTTTCTCTTGGGAACCACACCTCTCTCCTGCCTGTCCTCTTTTCAAGGATCCCAGTCTTCGTCAGGCACGCTGGAGTGGGAACGCACTAAGGCTTGATCAGTCCCCTCAGCCTTGGAATCTGAGTGTTGAGCGTTATCATGGAAGTACAGAGCAAGGGCGGGGGCTGTTTCTCTATACCTCTGGGAAGCAAATGCTGTTTAGTCCATGTTTCTTACACTCTCCTGCAGATGGCAATTTGACTGCGCGTGTTGCATATGTCTGTTGCATAGCATATTGTTTGATTGTTAGGAATTTGTATCAAGATCTAGAATGTGTGATCTTGCATGTTTTGAGAGAGAAGAGAGAATGATATGCATGCAGTATGTACAATCGAGTTCGTTTTGGAGAGTTTTCCAGGGGCTTGTTTTACTAAGAGGCCCGTGGGTGTGAGAATTCCTGTTTCCTGAAGTGTTGGGAAGTGAAGGTCAAAAGCTGGCTGCGCTTCAAGTTCTGAAACAATACCATACGATTTCAAAGCCGGTGTTTGTGTGTGCGTGCAAATGTGTGTGTACAGAACCCAGGAAGAAAGGCAGTCTTTAAAAATTTGCTTTGAAAAAATACCAAAATACTGAGCTGCACGTTTGAGGTCTCTCTGTTTTGATGAAACCTGTCTCTTTGGTAAACACAAGGCACAGAAGGGCCTGCGTCCTCCTGCCCTGCCATTGAACTTTTGTTCAAATCAGCAACTTCCCTCACCTTGGCTGTTGAACTGCCCTTTGTGGTAAAACTCACAAGTGAACTGGCAAGAAACCATGGAAAGAAAGGGCGTGCTGGAGTGGATTGCATTTTTCCTGAACACGCTGAAATATCAGGATGTATGGACTATGAGTCAGCACTTTCTGTTGGAAACTTTCATGACCTTTACAGAGTAGGCCAAATTCCTCCCAAGCTGCGCTTCTTCACACCCCAGTGCATGACAGTAAAGGGGCAAATCCGAGGGAGGCACAAGCAGATTCCTGTTTTTTCTTGCAATCTGTTCCTTGTTATTGTCTTTTTTTTTTTTTTTTTTTTTAAATTTTTTTAACACACTTTGCTTCCCAGGATAGCATTAATAGAAGATGTGAGAGAGACTAGCATCTTGTTTGAACCCAGAGCACTGTTTAGAGTCAGAACAAAATCCCAGCACTCAGGAGGCAGAGGCAGGCGGATTTCTGAGTTTGAGGCCAGCCTGGTCTACAGAGTGAGTTCCAGGACAGCCAGGGCTACACGGAAAAACCCTGTCTCAAAAAAAAAAAAAAAAAAAAAAAGAGTCAGGACAATAGGAGATGGAACTGGGTTCTGCCAAGGATTTAGATGTGTCTCTAGGGAAGAAGAAGGCCACATTCAAAATTGTTGTGACACCCACCCCAGGCATTTCACAAGCTGGAATTTGATGAGCTTTACCAGAGAAAAAGGAAAAAAAATTAGCAGTGATCTGGCTGGGGACACTTTATAGAGGGCCAAAGAGGCCATGCAGAATTTCTGTAGGTGCCACGATTTTGAACAATGTTTGAGAAGATTTTGAACTCTTAGGAAAAACTTTATTTTGCATAAACTATAATCGCTCTCTTCCTCTTTCTCTTCCTCCTCCTCTTCCTCCTCTTCCTCCACCACCTCCTATTCTTCATTTGTGTGTGTGTGTGTGTGTGTGTGTGTGTGTGTGTTAGGATAAAGGACAACTTTGTGGTGTCATTTCTGCCCTTCCATCTTTATATGGGTTCCAGATATCTTACTCAGGATCACGAGGTTTGTGTGGCAAACACTTTATGTTCCTAAACACACATGGTTTAAGCAGTGTGAAGTAAGGAGGAAGAGGGGAAAACCTCCTAGAATGAAAACTTTGAGTTGAAGTTGGAAAACTGGAAAGTTTGGATAGCCAGACATGATGGTATATGCTATTTAACCACAGACCTCTGGTCAAGGAGGCCTAAATGTTCAGTTTGGGTAAGATGTGTTTGCATTGAGAAGTTGTATGTTTGAAGGGAGCAGAAAGAAGTCTGTGCAGTCAGGTGCATGGACTTTAGTGAACAGGCTTGCTAACATGGATTCTTGCTTCTTGGAGACTTTTGAAAACATTTCTCTGAGGTGTTTTCTTATCCATCTTTGGCTCTCAGTGGTGTCCTGGACATTTGAAGCTATCAGAGAAGTGGCCCTTAGGTAAGTAAAGAGTCACTGGGGCTGCTGTTCTTCAAAGGTTAGAAAACAAATCGAATATATCTATTGCCCAGTTGGGAGTTGTGGTCGGCTGCTTAGATAGTTGAGAAAGGTACTTGAAGCCAATAGCATGAGCTCCATTTCCAAACTAAGTTTTTACGTGACTACAAGTGGCTTGCTAACATAAGGAGGAAGAGAAGACGGCTCCTAAAAGACATGCATTCTGGGACAGACGGAGTGTGCAACATTGGGTGTAACAGACAAAATGGGAAGGAGCCTTATGCAGAGGGCAATGAGGAACCTGTCACCAAAGGGTGGCACTCTGAGATTTTAATCGAATTACCTGTAAAATTCTGAATGACCTGTTCTTTGTAATTATACTTATCAAGGGCTCACATGCCCTGTAAAACTTAGAACATCTTGGTGGTGGGGGGAGAGGTGTGCCCATTCCTAATACTTTATTTTAGAGTTAAAAATATAAACCAAAAGCAAGATTTTGTGTTGTTGGGTGAGCTGGCACAAGAAACCAGCCTGACTCCAAAGCCAACGAAGCTCTTTTTCATGTACCCTAGTGATTCTCAGTGTAAGCTGCTGTGACTATAAGCAAGGATTTTCTGCTGGAAGCAGGCACCTTGATAATTTCTGGATGGAAAACCCTGATATAGTAGGTTAATTTACTATATTCAAACAAAAGCAGGCAAGTGGTCTCATCTATGTAGAATGGCAATATGATTCAGAAAAGTTTTTTTTTTTTTTAATCATTTTACATATCAGTAGATGGCAGGAGATACCATCAAATCAAGTACAAAAAGATGCAAATGATGGAATTCAGTCATGGTTCCCTGTATACCTTGAGAAATTGATATCCAGGTAGAGGATATGTTGTTACTTCTGTACCTGGGGAGAGATTGTTTTTGCACATAGATTTGGGCTCAGTTACTTCTTCCATATTAAACTGGCAATATTACAGCTGGTTTAAACAGTTGTCCAAATGTTGGAACTAAATTTACTCTTTTGAGGAGACACCTGGAGAAATGATTCATCAATCATGTTGCTAAGATTAATTGGACATTTTGATTGTGTTAAGTGGATTCACACATCATGTAAGAATCCAGGGGCTTTTCTTATTGGCTTTCTTCCTTCCTTCTGTCTTTCTTTTTTCTGGTAGGAGAGTGGAGGAAACAGTTAACTAGCAGCAGTCAGGAATTAGGGCAACCCCACATCACAAATTGCTTTTCTCAAGATGAGTAGAAATGCAACACTACAGTCAACAGTCCCTAGCTGGATGTCAGGGGTGCATGCTTTTAATCTCAGCACTCAGAAGGCAGAGGCAGGCAGATATGTGTGAATTCAAGGCCAGCCTGGGCTACAGAGCCAGTTCCAGGACAGCCAGGGCTACCCTGTCAATCATATATTGTTCCTTATAAATTTCTCTACTGGGGGAATCAGTCACATTTTGTTCTCATTTTTAAACACTCCAAACTATTACAATCCTGTCTAAGACTATAAACACACGCACGCACGCACGCACGCGCGCGCGCGCACACACACACACACACACACACACACACACACACACACTTTCCCCATTTCTATGACGTGCCATTTGAAATTCCCAAAGTTGACAACCAGTTGATGTGACTTATCTCCTGTCACAGAGTTGCAGTTGTTCTCTTGAGTCAGGGTTTAGGACTGGCTTGGCCAATTATAGGGGTTTTTCCATTTTCTCTATGCCATTTTTCATATTTTTCCATTTACTGTATAACAAAAGATAGGGTCTTCTGTAGCTCCAGCTCTCTTGGCATTGGCTATGTAACCAAGGAACACATTAAACTTCAGGCCCTATTTCTTTCTTTTTTTTTTTTAACTTTTCTTTATTATTATTTTCTTTACTTACATTTCAAATGCTAACCTGAAAGTTCCCTATATCCCCCCACCCCCACCCCTGCTCCCCTACCCACCCACTCCCACTACTTAACCCATCACTGGGAAGACAGGCCCTATTTCTTTAGCCTTCCAAATGCTGAGATTACAACTGTATTGCCGCTGTGCCAGGTTTAGGTGGCAGGATTCTGCACATGTCACATAGGCAAGCATTCAATGAACCAAGCAACATCCCATCCATAACTTTTCTATTCTTGTTTAGTGACAGCAACTCAAACTCCAAGATGATGGCAAATTTCATGGTTGTCCTAATGTTTTTTTTTTCCAATTTTTATTTCAGAATATTTGTCTTGCTGGCTTGTTTGGGGAAAGCTCATTTGCTGGGCATAGGTGTTGGTGTTGTTCCCTACACCTCCCTCATTGTTAAAACCAAGACTCTTATAATTCCATTATATAATATATTATAAGCAATCATTAAAGCCTAGGTGCTAGCTCTTACGTATATTTTCACAGGAACATCTTTTACAGCCAAAGGGATGTGTCTGCAATCAGATAATTGTTAAGCATCGCAAAGGATTTGGGGCTTTATCCTATTAATTTCATGGAGCTTTGCAGAGGGTGAGACTTCTGAATGAGAGGCAGAGGCAAATTTACTACTTGACACAGTATTAGTATCCACACACTGGTCCCAGTTCTCAATAGGGTGATGTGGGAAAAGGTCCTTTGATGCTAATGCATTCAGAGTTGTGGACTTAGTACACCCGCATCCTCAGCACTGAAACTATCCGTCTGCCTGCCTACTGCTTCGGAGGGGACGGTATTTATCACAAAGCTGTTCATGGAGTAAACATACTAGGGAAACATACATGCAGAAGTGGGAGGGACGCAGAGATTTGTCCCCTGATGAAAAGGGCAGATCAGGGAGAGGATAGAGGGGTTATCGAAGGAACTCGCTTTAGGTAAATTTTAAATTTTACTATAGTCAGCCACATAGGTTTTCTTTTCTTCTCGTTTCTTTTCTTTTCTTTTCTTTTTTTTTTTCTATTTTTGTTTTAAATACAGAGTTTGACTTGAATTATCCAAATTATCCCAGAAAGCTAGTTTTTCTACTTTAAGTACGTTTCATCAATACACGCATAATTAAGATCTTATTTTCCCTGGCAATAAAAGAGATACATGATCATTATAGAATATATAGCAAGGCATAAAACAGACCTATAAAACGCACTCTAAGTGTTACTGCGTACAGGTACTTTATTAAAACGTTGACTTGCAGTTCTATCTTGTTTTGTAATTACGCGTGTGTATGTGTGTATGGAGGCATCTGAACTTGAGTGCCGTTGCCTTTTGAGGCCAGAAGAGGGTGTTGAATCCCTTGGAACTAGAGATACATGCAGTTGTGAATGGCCCAACTTGGGAAAGACAATCACATAGTATCCCATCATGAATTTACCAGCTGTTAAATCTTTTCTTTGTGTTAAAATACTTTTCTACAAATATTACTGTGACATAGTACCTGGCATTGCAATGACTTTTGGTGCCAGATCCCTAGAAGACAGATTATTCAGTTGGAATATCTAATTGTACATGAAGTTTGTTGACTATTACCACTAGACTAGCCTTAAGAAAAATTACTCTACCTTGCACATCACACAACATCGTTTTGAATGTGATGTGTATGTACACACAATTATGTGTGTGTGTGTTTGCAGACGTGTGTGTGTGTGCGCGCGCGTGTGCGCGCGCGCGTGAGCGCGCACGCACGTGGAGATTAGAGGACACATTCCAATGTCATTTCTCAGGAAATTTTTTGTTTGTTCGTTTGAGACAGGATCTCTTACTAGCTTGGAACTTTACATGTAGGTCAGACAAGGTGACCCGCAGACTTCAAGAGTCATCTCTTTCTACCTCCCATCTCGATGGTGATGGAATTACAGTAGCTATGTATGGCCTTTTACTTGTGCTTTGAGGATCTAAACTCGAGTCTCCATGTAAGGCAGACACAGTACCAAATGACCCTTCTGCCCAGCCTACATGGTACAATTTTTGAGGTTAGTTTTTCTCCATATCTTCATTGCAATAAAATGCTTTGGTTTCTAACGTATTTCAATAAGATAGTAAAAAAAAAAAAAAAAGGATTTCTAAAGCTACTATTTGAATTTTGGTAACACAGATATCCTGTTGTCCTTTGCTGCATCGGAGTTTGATTTCAGGAATTCTGTGAATACCCAAATCTGTCAGTGCCCAAGTATGGGCACTATGACATGGTGTAGCATTTGCATATAGCCCATGATGATCCTCCTGTAAACCTTACGGAAGCAGAATCTTTAGAATTCTAATACTGCTAAATACAACGCAAAATCTCTGTATAGTTACATTTTGTGCTTTAGGGAATCATGACAAGGGGAAAAGTCTGTACAGATTTAAAGATTTAATGTAGATTTGAATTTTCAAGAAAACTATTTTTGGTTCAAATTTGGTTGAACTGTGGTTGTAGAACATTTCATTTGCATGTTAATTGATCATTTATATTTATTTTAAAAATCTGTTTATTCCCTATTGCAATAATAATGTGTGGGTCTTTTTTTTGCAATTTTCTTACTATATATGCTTTCCAAACCTTCCAGGTAACATTTGGCAAACTAAATTTTATGAAATATATCTCTAATATATGTTTTAATTAAATCTCTCTTACCTTTAAATGTTTGGAAATTAAAAATTACCTCTTAAAATAACTGATTTCTTCTTCTATTCACAAGAATCTCTTATTCACGAAGAAAGCCAAATATTTATTACATTTTCAGGTATTTTTTAACATTAACTTCTTTACATCTGTGTAACTGATGATATTCTGTTATATGGTGTAGACAAAAACATACACTTTTGAAACAGCCTATTTTTCTATCGGTGGGCTGTTGCTACCTTCTTAGTTATGGTGCCTTTTTTGGCCATGTAATAATTTTAGTGTCTGTAAAATGTGGTGCCTGAAGTGCATTATTCTTCACACATTTATTATTGACTGTCAGTCTCACCTTAGGTACAGGCTGCAACTGATTGATGCTCATCTCTTAGGGCCTGGCTTAGATATGTTAGAAATATTAAATTTCATGCATTTGCTATAAAGGAATAAAACAACACAATAGTACTAATACTGTTACAGTTCCAACATATGCACCAGAATTTTAAGAAGAATAATTTTCAAATTTTAAGAAAACAATTAATGATGAAATATGCCATGGTTTTGCCAGTCTTCTATTCTTTTTTCTCTTTTCTTTCTTTTTTTTTTTTTTAAAAAAAAACATACCATTCCGTTTCTTTTCATTTTTACAATGAATACATTATGTCTTACCTGCCAGAGACATTGATATGTCTATACATTCTTGCTTTAGTGCTTTGGTTTCACTCCCTCCTGGTATATAGGTAACTAGAAACATTACAGTTACTTCCTCCCTGTGTCAATGTCTATACAGCATTTGAATCATCTGGACCTTGTTTCCTAGTAAATTTTTTTTTAAATTTATTTATTTATTTATTATTTTCTTTATTTACATTTCAAATGCTATCCCGAAAGTTCCCTATACCCCCACCCCCACCCCTGCTCCCCTACTCACCCACTCCCACTACTTGACCCTGGCCTTCCCCTGTGCTTGGTAGCAGAAGATGGCCTAATGGGCCATCATTGGGAAGAGAGGCCCCTTGGTCTTGTAAACTTTATATGACCCAGTCTTCTATTCTTAAAGGCGTTTTAATCTGTTAAATTTGTAGGAGATAAACACACACACAAACACATGCACACACACAAACACATGCACACACACACACATGCACACACACACACACACACACACACACACACACATACACTCTTTTGGTGTGAAGTAACTAGCTCTCCCAGTGAATTTCGAATTGTTTTGGAAAGTGTTGCTCTTTAAGGAGCACAGTGCCTTTTGGGTGTGTAGGGTGTGGCAGGGGCAGGGATGGGAGCATTCTTAGGAGACTCTGTACATTCTTTGGAAGTGGCATCTGCAGGGAGGAACAGACATCAGGAAGGATAGACGTTTTTACTCTTTTCTCTCCTTCCAAGCCAGTTAATAAAGTCAAAGCCTAGCTTCATGAACAATCAATGAGTGTGAGTTATTCTGACAGAAATTTAACATCCTTCACTGATCATGCAGTGCAGCAGATAATAAATATTTTAAACCAGTACATTGCTGGTAATTTATTAGGCAGCATAAAATAATGAACACAATACTGAGGTCTAGAGTTGAAAATTCTCAGATTTGTGAAATGGAGAACCTAGGGAGGCTGGGTAGGTTACAGACAGAAAGAACTTAGGTGCGAGGTGACCACTCCACATTATATTTTTCTATTTTTAAATATATTTTCTAGTTTTCTTCCTTATATTTTTCTATTTTTCAACAAAGATTATTCTTTTCCTTCTAAAAGAATAATCAAACTGCTTTGTCTTGTCATGTCTGGTATGGAGTTTATTTTTCTATTTCATCTCTATTATATTCCAAATCTAGACAACATGTTCACATCTGAAAGTTCATCTGTTACTCATGAGGCTCAGTGGTAAAAAAATTCACATTTTAGAATGAACACAGAAATGCTAAGATTATCAGGCTCCTGCTGTATATATTTAATTCTTTTCTTCTACATTCTAGTGGGTCACTAGCTGCTGACCTCATTCTGGATAACACACATGCCTAGGTGGAGACTGGGATGGGTGAGTGGCAGGTACTTGGAGCTTAGGGAGTGCTGTGAGATTCAGACAGACCAGTGAATGAAGTGAGGAATACATTTATAGAAGGAATACATTTCCAAGTATTCCAGAGTGAATAGTTTGGACAATTTCCCCGCAACATGAAGAATGAGTGGAGCCATTATAGTGACTTTACTGCTGGTTGACGAATCTCATGGAAAGGGGTGAGGCTGGATATTTGATACACCTGAGAAAGCAGTTGTTCCATGGAGCAGGAAGAGAAAGGCACAGTAGAGCTGGGGTAAAGAACATGGACTCTAGATCCTAGTACTTGAAGTTCTGTCCTAGCTATGGCAAGCTGTTGAATCCTGTGTAAATCACCTGACCCCTACATTTAGAAATTGATTATTCATTTCTAAAATGAATAATCTTTACATCAATGAGCATTGCTGTTAGGATTAATGAACTAATATTTGTGGTGTACTTAGAAAAAATATATAGATACATATATACATATATGACCATGATATGAACATTTGTTAAATTTAATGAAGTTCACATTTTAGGAAAGCTAGGAAGGCAGAAGAGAGAGAGAGAAAGTCAAGTACCTCCCAGAGACCTAACCAGGCCCCAAATGAAGGATTCTTGGCTGGTGAAAGAACGAAAAAATGTCTTTGGACGCCTCTGCCAGCCTCAGTCAAAGTTTGCATTTCCTTCACAGGATGACATTCTCTGCGAAGACACTGCTTGTGTATGCAGAACGGATGAGCCTCCTCTTGCTGGTCCTGGGTTGGTGTCTTCTTGTTTATTCATGTATTTTTATGCCAGTTTCAGTTATTTTTGAAAGTGAGTGACTATAGTCTGTTACTTTAAAGGGATTACTGACAGAAATTGTTTTTAGTGATAACTCTTGGTAGACATGAAAGCATGTTTAAAAATCAAATTTGGAAATGTCCTCAAAACTGCTTCTTTAGAGACAAAAGAGCATCCTGCAAGATGTCTAGTTAAATAAAATAATGGATATGAAAGGCTTTGCCAAACACTAATGCCCCATGGAAGTGGAAGGTGCAAGCATCATGTACTTTGTGTTTTTAAAAAATCTTGCAATAAAAATATTATTTTTGTAGCATTCACACTTAAATATGGACTGCATGACAACACTGTGAAGTCACCATTGATGTATGGCTATTCCCACAATGAGTTGATTAATGTGGGATGTTAACCTGGACCCAGACTGCCTGTGTAATGTGACAGAGTTTTGTTGGTTGGTTCATAAGTTGGTTGGTTTTTCCTTGCTTTATTGCTCAGAGAGTTAAAGGCTACTTAACAGATTTAATGATGAGACTAATGGAGAGAAAGTATTTGGAAGCTCACTGTTTGAGTCAATGAACTTCAGGTAGGTTGAACTTGCCAAGGTTGTAACATGTTGATCTGATAATAGGTATTATCTAGCTGTGAACAGTCTGATTTTCAGATATACAGTAGCATGTGTACTGAATGGAAGGGGCTGCATTGGAAACCAGCAACTGGAATGGAGGGAATGTGCACCCAAGTCACTCCGCTTCGGGATTCATTCATTAAACAACATACGGGACTCATAGATGGGTGGATCTGAATGCTAGCTTTTCTAGAGGTGCTGATCTATCCCTATAGCACAGTTACTATTATCCTTTTTCATTTTATAAAGGACACCAAGGCAGAAGGAAGTGGTGCAACCTGTCCAAGGCCACACAGCTAGTATATGCCCTCAGACTCATACAGTCTGGGTGAGCAGTCCAGGCCTTCTGACAATTGTGTTATATTCCATCTTTTCAGTGATTGTTATCCTTTAGTAATGTGCCACAGTTTAACCAGTCAAATCCAAAGTGCTCCCCGACAGCCTAGAACTAGAGCGTCTTTAAGGTTTCAAAGGAAGCAGGGAACTCCTGTGTTCGGTTGATGCTTTGTGATGTCACCAATTCAATCCTGGCCCCTCAATTCTTCCCTCTGGTTCTCTATTCCAGACAGCATTCTTTCCTCATGAAATACATCCCTTTTCTCATTATATCTTCCCATAAAACTTTCATCAATTTGAAAATTGTAAAATGCATTGCTTTATATGCAGACGTATAATTTATGTATGCTTAAATGACAATTGGGCAATATATCCTCCTGCATACCCAAATACCATTCCCAACTCTGCAATTGAAAATAAATTGATGATCTGGAAATTGGCATAGGTTTTAAAGAAACAGCATCTTCTCAGCTGTTGACTTTAGATGATGTTTATCTGGAAAGCAAACTGGTCCGTTCAGCAAATTCTGCTTCAAAGAGATTTCAGATAGAGCCCCCATTCTCGCCTGTCTGAATCCAGGCTTGCCATGAACAAGATGGCATGTGCTCTCCCTGTGTGCATAGATAAAGCCAGAGCCCTCGCCTTTTAGGATCTCACCCTCACACACCCAGACACGCTGCACTTGACGATATAAAGGTGTTGTTTTTGCTTTACACCCAAATGTCAGAGCAGATCTGATTTTTCCTGATTTGCTCCAGGTGATGTGGATGGGGGTTCAGGAAATGATCTAAATCAGTCTATCTTTAGAGACTTCTTTGAAATGACAGGATCTGCATCAAAATGTAGAGTATCATTTTCTACTATAAGCCTCGTTTCCTGAATTTCCGTAGCTCTCACTCTACTAAGAAACAGGTAGGATAGCATTTTATTTTTCTTTCTTTAGAAAGCGACAGAGCTAAATTGTTTCCAGAACAACCTGATTCCTACTTACTGGGTTACTAAATGATTTAATTGTTAACCTTCAGAAGGAATAAGAAAGGAAATGACCCCATTTCAGTGAGACACATAACTTACACATTAAGACTGAGATGTACAGCACAGTTTATAACTGAAGAATAGACACTATCTTTGGGCACAGTGATACCTGTACATCCATTGACTTCAAAATCTTTGAGATCACTAGGGAAGCAAGGTTCTTGAAAAAATACCAAATATACAGGCACCTTCTCAGAAGCAAGGCAAAACAGGAGTGATCACACATTTAAGACTGGGGATATTGATGTCCTACAATGCAACATGGGGTTGGAAGACATAGCATCGACTTTCACCGGGAAACATGTTAGGGATATAAAATTTCAGGGCATTCCATTATCTCTTAAAGCACAACTTTAAGGAAATCTTTAGCAAGATGATCAGGTAATGTCTACATATACTAAAGGAGAAATAATGCTGGTCCAAACCTGGAAGCTTCAGTCTTAGTGGCCAGCTGTCATATGCTGGAAGGTGTTATGTAGGATCTGAGAGGAGAAATGTCAAAATCGACCATACCCTGCTGTGGACCTTTCATATGTAGTGGCTGGCTTGGCAAGACATGCCCTCTTGTGCAGTGACATGAGCATCATGGGAGTAACCAACCTTTTTCTGGTGGGATTTAAGCTTTCCCTCCCAGGTTAAAATCCCTAACAAAACTAGAAACTGTTGCTAGACAGATCGTAGGCCCTCCAGGAGAACCTACTATCCTTATTCTGTCAAACGGACACATATTAAACTGACTCCAAATGACTTACTGTTCTATGCATAGTGGAATGCCTCTCCCAACCATTACCTGAGGAGCTTCTATTTGCAGGAAATGGTAATTAACACACAATTAGCAAAGGTTCAGAGACTCAGAGACCAGAGTATTAGCAGCCCTAAAAGGAACATATATGCTGTACCTCTTAGACCTCAGGCTCAGAGATCATTGTGGAAGAAAGGGCAGAATGAAACAATGGTTTTTGAATACAGCAGGGCAGGTGCACATATGACCTCACAGTGGTTGTGACAGCATGCACAAGATGTGTAGAAGCCCAAACCAGTCAAAATTACAGCATGGAGAGGTAGGGGGTGGACATGAAGTCCTGCCTCTAGGTGAGGAGCTGTCAGTAATTGACAGCTGCTGGGAGGGAGAGAGTCAGTTTTCTTTAAGAGTGTAGTCCCTAGTAGGTTGACCATGTTTCAGCGGAAAACCATATATCCGATAAAAACAATATAAATGTATATATAGGTTAGCATAATTTGAACCTCATGCATTTAAAAAAAAAATGAAGACACAACATTGGGTTGGTTGGTAAATGGAGAGGGGGTGGGAATCTGGGAGGAGTAGAGAGAGGAAATAGATATGATCAAGACACGTTGTATGAAACTCTCTGAGAACTAGTTTAAAAAAGTTTGAGAAGTACTATTTTAAAATATTATAAAAGTGTTATTGAATAATTACTGTTTTCCAAAAACCATTGTCACTTACCAAGAGTCACGGTCATTCTTAATTTGCAATGGGACTATCATCCCATAGTGAGAAAACGCTCACATTTATTGCTCTAGGAAGATAATGGCTGACATCGAATCATTTTTCCTGGAGGAGCAAAAGCAGCCATAGGGGAAGGAAGAGCCGCTCATCACTCTCAGTGACAACAAATGCCAGCTTGACCTGCGTTGTTATTTCTGACATATCACCTGCTTTCTCGTCACATTATGCTGGTAGATTTTTTTCTTCTTCCTCTTTTTTTTTTTTCCTTTCAGATTTTATTTTTGGGCCAGACAAGGCAACTGACCTAGAGGTTGCTGCAGGCATTTGAAAATATCATCTTCCTTGTCTTTTCCATTGGACCGAGCTGTCTACTGCAGGAATCTTATCTGGGTGATTTTAAGAGTTTTTCCATCATGAGGATGTTGAAATACCAGACCCATCAAACAGCCATGTCTCTCATGACATGGTAACTTGTGTGAATAATCAAATAAAGCTGTGGAAGGAAATGGTGTTTAGGGCTAGACATCAGAGGGATGCCCTGAAGGGTGAAGGAAGGGGTGAAGGTGAGGAAAGCTGTAACCCCATTCACAAGGAAGAATATGGAGCAGGAATCTTTAGCCATAACTACTGATGAGTAGGAAAGATCCTCCAGTCATTCCATGCTCCCATGTCTTTGACCACACATGTTCCCGCCTAGTGTCCGGGAGAAGGTTTATGTTGAGTTTATGAGGCAAGAAGTCATGATATGGCTATCACATCTAAACAGAGTCTTCTTCCAACAATTTATAAGAGAACCAGAGCGCTGTAATAGACTTTCTCAATTGGGGATTATTTGTTTGTGAATGGAGAGAACTAGAGTCCTAAAGTCCTAGGCAAGAAAGCCATTAAGGCTGTTAGTCAAGTTAGTTGCACCATCACAATTTAGTCCCTGCCATTCATGAGAAAGATGATGGTATGACTAGAAGAGTTACCAGAGAGAATTTGATGCTTTCCAGTGTCACAGGGTCCAAGTTTTCTGTGTCTCTAGCAAAGAACTGAGCAAGACACAGAGTTATAGTGGCAACTTACAGATTTATTACACAGGAAAGGAAAGCATTTTATACATTCCATAGAATGGCAGAGGTTCAAGGCCCCCTTGTTTCTTATTCCTATGCCTTCTTTATAAAAGGGAGAAGTGTTGCCTGAAATGGATTGGGCCTTTGACTGTTCCAGGATATGGATTCCTTGCTAGGGGGGTATTTGCAATGGTCTGAACAGTTCATGTGACTGTCTTTCTTGGTTGATGTGTTCTACAGTTAGCTCTCTTGGTAGCCTATCTTCTTTCTCAGAACTTCTGTGTTACCTGAGTTGACATGTTGGCATCTAATTAGCTGAAAGCCATATAATCTAAATTTTTTTTCAAACAGAAAGGGAAATATTTTCCAATTCAAAACGGGAATAAGCACCTTATCAGAGGTCTTTCAACTTTTCCTAACCTGTGAACAAATCTCATCCATGCCCCCTCTTTCAATGAATGTTCTGCATGCTTCTGTGATCTACGTGGTCTCTTGCATCCCACCCTCAGCACTTCCTGTCTGTTCTCCATGCAGTAGCTGCAGTGCTCATCCCAAGATATAGCTTGGCCATTTCTCTCCTAAACCTTCCAATGTTTTCTCATCTCCAAGTTCTACCTTTAGCAGCCACGCCCTGAAGATGTGACTTGCACCCATTTATCTTTTGATTCTGTTTTTGCCAGGCCACCCACATGTCTTACCTTAACCACACTTACATCTCAGTTCTAGGGTCTCTGTCTGAACTATAACTCTGGAAGATAATTTAATCTATCCTTCACCCGCTTTAAATGTCTCTGTAAAAGGTGCCTTATCAAACCATTGTCCCTAGCTACGTTCTAAAGCCTTTGTGCATGGATGCTACATTCGTTCAAACTAACTGACACATCATTTCTCATTTCTTTTCCGTTTACGTCTCCTCCAGCTAGAGCACAACTCTGTGCAAGCTGAGCTCCTGTTTGCTTGTTTGTTTTGCTCTTGCCCCAGTGCCTTAGAAATTGCCAGAAGTCCACTAAGAGCCCTCCTAGGTTGGTGTTTGTGGGGAAATGATTTCCAGTGCTTATTAGAGTGTCTGTCCTTTGCCTGCTTTCTCATTCAACTCGCTCACAAGCGAGTTCCAGCGACCTTCCTGGTTTTGTTTGGCTCCTTCCTGAGGCTGGTGTGCCTTTGTTGTTTATGAGGACTTTACAGTCAAGTCTTTCCATTCCCTAAGACTCTCATTCTCCAGGAAGCCTTGCATTGTTCTGCTCTCAAAGCCAAATGCATCTCTGTCTCTTGACTTCCATTGCATTGCTTGTGTCGCTCCTGTTTCTGTCTTATCCCGTAAATTATTTGGTGATTCCTCTTCACGCCTGGGAATGATCCCAGTTGCGATCCTGACTGATTTATCTCCATCCCTGAGAACCCAAATGATACTCACACGGCTTTCCACGTAGGAAGAACTTCACTCCTATTTCATTCACAAAGAACGACTGCTTTACTGTGGCACTGTTGATTTGGTGGGATGATACCTAGTGAGAAATAGCTCTTTCAATTCTGAAAATTCTGTTTTCCAAATTTGCTCTTCATAATTCTTGATCTGGTGTTTTGTGCACAGTGAAGGGTGCATAGAAAAGAAAAAAAAGCTCTTGGTTGTGATTCTGTTGCTTTGATACATGCTAAAGGAGGCATACCTAAAGAAGTCACCTAAGAAGACTATCCATTGTTTTGCTGAACATCCACGTTGTTTTATTCCACATCAAGTTGGTAACTGAGAGGAAGTTATAGTTAGTTATAGGAAATTTGTTCATCATCTTTTGCAGCCCAAGAAAACACTTTCTACCTTTCTGTTAAGATGCAATTCTGCTATGTAGTGGGAGAAAGGGGAGCGGGGGTGGGGTAAGGGTGGGGTTAACTGCGTTCAGAAGGATGCCTGGCTAATAGCTTGATTTTTCTCACCATAGATTTCTAACTCCAAGCTGTCAAGACTGCCTTGGAAGCTCCCAGAATACGTGTGTGCAGCCACTGGCCTAATTGGGAAGTTTGGCTGTGGTGACATTGGGCTCATTAGGTTTCTCTTATCAGTGGTAGGAGCTGTGAGATTTCAGCCAAGCAGAGAGTTTAGATTCTAAATGAGAAATATAGATTAGCATTTCCTATAATGAAATAATGCACATCAGTGTTACCTTTCTAGTGACAAAAGCAGGAGCTTGAATGCATTGTAGGGCTCCTTGTTTAATCAATAAATAAAGGAGAGACACACAAGATTTATTTCTTCTGAGGCAACAAACACCATCATTTTTCTTAATTATCTTTATGTTTGCCTTTCTGACTTTTGGATTCTTTGCAAGTAAAAAGCCCTCTACATTAAGACAACCCCCCCCACACACACACACACATTGTGGGTGAATGCATGCCCCCTTTCTATTTGTGCATGTTTCTTTCTTTCTTTTTTAATACATACTTTAATACCTACAGTTCTTAATAAAGAGCTAATAAGGTCAAAGATTTTGCAAGGTTGTCCAGTCTACCTTAGAGGCCAGAGGTTCCAGCTGAGAAGGAGAAATATCAAAGCAGCTGTAGCAGCGAAAACAAATAGTTTGAACTTTGGATCCACAGATGGTTGTGCCTGCCAACTGTTATGAGCCAATGAATATCTAGCCTATCATTTGTCATATTTATTGCAGTACATAATGCTGTAATTTCTCATGGCATAGCTATTTATCTTGCTGTGTTCTCTGCACAGCTAAAATCGTGGCCATGTTGGAGCACATGTATAGCTTTTGGGACTCGTCTTTAAATAGCAGCCATGCGAATTGGCACAGCTCTTCCCCTCCCAGGGCTGGGATCAGGAATGCTTCAAAAGTAGCTGGTGGGAAGCTCTGACAACCATGGAAATGGTGATCAGAGTCTTGTACCTACCTGCTTAGCTGAGGGGTTTGAAAGCATCTGAGATTCTCTGCTGAAGTTTCTGCCTTTTGGGTTGTAGTAAAGTGACATCCTGGAGTAGAAGCTTTGAGAGTGAAAACTGTCCAGCCAAGAGGCCCTCCGGAGCCTGGATTCTTCCAAGTTTACAGAAAAGAAACTGACTCAGGGAACAAGAAATTTGAGAGTGGGAGGAAGAGGCATACTGCTGAGTTGCTGGTTTCTGACAGTGTTCCTGGGAACATTGGGATATGGCAAGGAGCAGCAGGAACACCTGTCTTTACTGGCATCTCCATGACTGGTGGTGGTGAGTCAGTGAACAGAGGCCACATGACGCCGAACAACAGAAGGTGTGACTCACGGGTGGGCTGAGAGGCTACTGGTGATCACCTGGCATATCTCAGCACCCATGCTGGCTGAGTCACTGGGTCCAAATGAGGCTTGGACTTAGGGCCGATTTCAGTATACTTCACAGCTTCCTTGAATGGCAGATGTAAAAAAAAAAAAAAAAAAACCCACAATTGCTGCCCATTCATACTGGGTAATCTGCACCTACTTCCCTGTATGCGAAAACTCACACTTTTTAAAAATTTGCTCTATGAATTGCAGGAAAAGAGCTCTTAGCTACTGTGGCCCATAGAACATGAGCCCCAAGAATCTCTTTGCTGCAAGGCAGTCAGAGGGCATACAATGTTCAGCAGAAGAAAAGACTCTAATGCAATTGGCATTATTTCTAATGTTAATGTTAAACATCTGAACGTTAAGATTCTGAATGAACCTCTGGCCTAATCAACTGAGTCTAAGGGTACAGCAGCAGAACCTCCTTCGTGTCTGAGCAACTTCCCTTCCTATGTTGTCTTCATCCTGGACCATGCATAGGCAAGGATGCAAGGAGACTTGGGGGTGTAATTCTGACAGCAGCATTCCGAATTGTAAAGGTGAAAAGTGTTGTATCTCTCACAGCTCTGATGCTAAGGAAGGCCAAGCACTTAGACTGTCTGAAGTTGAAAAGGCAGCTCCCAGAGCAAAAGATCTGGTACTAGTGTGAAAGATTTGCAGAAAGCTTCGTAAGAAAGTCAGAGAGGCGAAGGCTCAAAAAAGAATGAAGAGACTTCTGAAAAATACCAAAGGAGATAAGGACTTTAATGCTATTGTCAACGCTTGGGGCTTGGAGTGGCAATCTAAGGTCAGTGGATCGCAATAAAGAAGTCACAATTATGAGTCCTCTTTTGCATCTGTCTCCTAGATTAAGCTTTTAAGAGTTTGAAGGATGGAAGAACTAGAAGTCTAGATATGTAAAAAGACCGTCAAAGAAACTGTTCAGAATTTTCAGGTCTAGACATTGGTGTCTAGTTCCCAAGGAGCTAGGAATCACAAGGGTAAGAGAGAATAGGAAGTGTTCAAGTGGCTCCAAACTGAGTGTTTCCCATTTTCCAGTAGGGGGCTGTGATTTAGCAAATGATATGGGCACATTTAACAAGGAAGAAAATCTGGAAGTAAGCACCAAAGTTAAGACAGAACTATCTGAGTGCTGAAGAGAAACTGAATTATGTCAACTGTGTGGTGAGAACAAGAACTATAACATCACACTCACAGCTTCATCAGAGGTCCGTGTGCACAAAGGATGGAAGTCCTTAAGATACAGCAACACTTCAGCTGTTGATTTAAGCCTGGGTGACTGATCGGAGGTGAGACTACACCTTTCTCAAAATCCCTCTAGGGAGGTATGCTCCTGCCTCTCAAAACCAGCCATCTCTAGAGGAGTCTTTCCTAAGATATGACCGTCAGTTCTTTGTCCTTCCTCCCTTCTGTCATCTCTCACAGCTTAAATATGAGCTGCTAAGCTTGGAGGAAAGGCTATGTGAGTAGGAAAACAACTTGGGAGGCTTATACGAGTTAGGCAAAGAGAAGGAACGAGCATTTTCTTCCTGGCAGTGCTGCACAAGCAGACATCTCAGATTCTTCTTTCTCTCACAATGGAAATGCAGCAGCCAGGACACTCCCCTCCAGTGCTCCCTGACTCCCTGCCCAGATTTCATCCATCCTCTACAGGGCTTTCTGTGAATTTTATTTCAGGCCTACGACACAGCATATTTTATCAGAGTCACAGGCATTTTTGTTTTTTTGACTACTTTAAATAAATAGCAAACTCTTTTAAATCACTGAAATGTGACAAGGAATGAAACTTTAGCTGAAATTCAAGCAGAGCATTGGGTTTAATTGTGTTCTGTTGATACTAGCATAAATAATCTGAAGGTGCCCTCCAGCTGGCTGCTTTTCTCATAGCAGCCCCCCTCCCCCATGCAGTGTGGTTGCAAGATACCGACTGCAAAGGGGTGCAGCTTCTAGCAGAAGCCTTGCCACTCATTAGCAGTGTGACTTTGGACAAATCTCTTTCCATCTTGGCGCTGTTTCCCCATCAGTGGACTAAATGGGTTGACCTATGTTATCTCCCAGGTCCTTTCCAACTTTAGAATCTTAAAAAGCGCATGATTTCAAGCCAAAAACTGTATTATAGGATGAGCTGACAGCATGTATAAGTGCAAGTTGATTAGGGAAATGGCATAGGATTTATTTTTTTAAATTGCTTTCACAATAATGAATCATGGAGTAATGCTATAGAGAAGGAGCTACATTTAATGTAAGTGTTCAAGGAAGCGTGGCATATTTTAAACAATGGTTGAAAATAACCTTTCATTCTTTGCCCTTATAGTTATCCTAATGGATGGTATAAAATGGATACTCAGACGGAATAGTGGCTTTTGTTCAATTTGAAGTCACCCCATCTTGTTGTGCACTGCTGCTCTCCATGGTAGCTGATATTGTGGGATGTAGCACAATGCTGAAGGAAGAGTTAGCTATGTGACATGGTGTCAGAAACAATGCTTACCTTTTACAGATGGACTATCATTTAAAGGTTGGTATTTAGAGCCATCCTTAGATAATTCAGTATCTTCCCGTCTCTGCAAGGGAGGATGTCAACCCGAGTTAATTTTTTTTTTTTTTTTTTTTTTTTTTTTTTTTGCTTATCAGATATGATGGGACAAGATGACATTAAAATGCTTGAAAGCAATAATTCCGAATGCATATTTTAAAAGTCAAGCAAATCTTTAAGGTATTGCTTGAATTGACTTCCTGAAACCATAGGACCCACAGATAAAATGATAATGGCCACAGACTGTTGTCCAGAATAAAGCCAGATCTTTCCAGTTTTAACATATGTCTTCTTCTTCCACTTTTGATTGTAGCAGATCTTATGGAGAGAGAACTGTTTTATTTCTTCCCTGTGTTGACACTGGGTAATTACTATGTGGGTGACACGTTCTTCAGCTATATTCTATAGCCCAGCACTGCAAATGCCAGTGACTACTGAAAAATTGGAGGGGTCTGCTGACTATCCTGTGGCTGCTCTCTCTCCTGGTTAGATTGTACAATTTCCTGATGGGCACATAGGTGATTGTCAAGTCAGGGAATGTGGCTTCTTACTTTGTTCTCGGATTCTCTCTCTCTCTCTCTCTCTCTCTCTCTCTCTCTCTCTCCTCCCCTCCCTCCTTCCCCTTCTTCTCCCTTTCCCTCCTTCTCCCCACCCCCCCTCTCTATATGCGTCTGGATACCAAAGTCAAATATTGGGTGTCTTGCTTATCTATCTTAGAGTTGAGACAGGGTATTTCACTGAAACAGTCTCTCACCGATTAGTTAAATTGGCTGCCCAAGAAGCTCCAGAGGGAGTCTGCCTGCAACCTACCCAGCACTGCATACCTACTTGATGATGCCCAGTAATGAGTGTGCTGATCATCTGAACTCAAATAACCATGCTTACATGGAAAGCACTGTATGTTCTGAACCTCTCCCAAACCCCAGCTTGTCACTGGGCTCTTTAGGTTGTATAAACAGTGTTCCAGGTTCCTTCATCCACAGGAAGTTGTATGAAGTAACCTTTGAAAGCCCTCTTTTCATCTGGAAGTCCTCTGTCTTTATAGGATACAGATATTCGGAAGGAGATAATAGAAATGTGTAAATGCCAACCTGAGTCCTGTTTGGAAGGCATTTTATTCTTTCAGGATTTATTTTTCTGGAAAGTTCTTAATCCCCTCAAGCCAATAAACTTCTGTCAAGTTTTTCTTACTAGTCTGCCTGACATGTCCAGACAAAGTTTTCTAAAATGTAGTGACAACATATGTTCAAGTTGAGGTTCCTGTAAATGTTTATTCAACAAATATTTCTGAGCATATTGTGTGTAGGATATACATTCTTTCTTTTTTATCCATTTCTTCTTTAAGAAATATTTTTTTTCTCTGTGAAAGACTTTTTTGAATTGGAGGAGTGACATTTAAGACTCCTTTTCTCAGAGATCATAAAACTACTTTCAAATAAGACACAAGTAGCAGAGAAAGAATGTGGTTTCTCAAGCCCATGAGATTATATATTTGGAAGGCTCTTATGAAGCAACTTGGATTTAAGCAAATTTTTAGACATCTTTGTAGAAGAATTAAAACATCTAGGAAAATACAGAAGTATCTAAACTCAAGACACAGTCAATGACAGATAAATTATAGTCTTTCTTCTTGATGGTTTTGCAGATATATACTTGTACAGTGTACATATGCTCTGAATATTTTAGAATTATCTTGTCTTTTTATTGATATGTATCTTAGGATTCTTACTATGACTTATTTTTCAAAATACTCTGCTACAAAATTACTGTAGTGTACTTTGCATGATGAGCTGGACATTCAATATTTATTCCTGAATACATATTTCTACTGAAGTTACTTGCAGTTTATATTTTATTTATTTATTTATTTTTTAAGATTATTTATTTATTATATGTAAGTACACTGTAGCTGTCTTCAGACACTCCAGAAGAGGGAGTCAGGTCTTGTTTCGGATGGTTGTAAGCCACCATGTGGTTGCTGGGATTTGAACTCTGGACCTTCGGAAGAGCAGTCGGGTGCTCTTATGCACTGAGCCATCTCACCAGACCCAACTTGCAGTTTTTAAAACAGAGATTTTTACTTGTGGTCCTTGTATATTCATGTGATTAAACCACAATGCTCATTTAGAAATGGCTAAGTCACTGATGTATTTTATGCAATTGTTCACATAAAATTCTCAATTTCAATAAAACGTCTATTATTTTTTCCCCTGTAATATATGGTACTACTTATTACAAATAGAAAAATATTATCCTTCTTATCTGGAAAATATATTACTGACAAAGATATGTAGGGATGGAGCTAAAAGATCAATATCTGATCAATAGTTCACCGCACACAAAGTGGGAAACACTACAGTTACTATCGACAGGATCTCATGTGGGTTATAGTTGCATCTGAAGTTGAGGTTTACATGAACAAATCAGTATATATGGACTCAAGTAATCGAGAGAGAGAGAGAGAGAGAGAGAGAGAGAGAGAGAGAGAGAGAGAGAGATTAGGGCGTTGTGCTTCTGATTGTATGGGCATTGTGGTAAACCAGAAACGTGTCTGTCTCTTGTTTCTTTTCTCTGAGGGTTATAGTTTTTCTCTCTGAGGGTTACATTTGGTGCTTTGATCTGTGGAGATTAACCTGTTGTTTCCCAGCACCCCCAGCCCAGTGAATCTGTGTTGCCTTGTATTGACTTTCAAAAGTTCACAATCTTAGCATTTCACTCTGAGGTCAGGCATCATTGTACAATCCTGCAACATGACACTCACCTGAGGCTACAGAAGTGAATGGTTCTCTTGTAGAATCTTCCACATTCAGTAACCTTTTTTGGTGAAATAATAGCATGTAAATAACACAAAATATCTCAGAAAATGAGTTTTAGTTACTCAATCTTGGTGAAGAGACTATAAGGCATTACTAGTTTCTATTTTATGCACAAAAATCCTGAAAGCAAGAGAGAAGTTAGAAACCTCAACTAAGTTCATGTGCCTTGGAAATGGTAGAAGCTAATTTTATTCTTCTAGAATTTGTTTTCAGAGTCTATGTTTATTGCAACCACAGTAACCACAACATTAGCCCTATTTTTTATTTTGGGGTACACTGCTACCTTAGCAAACATAGCCACACAAGGATAGTTGACCAAGACCAAGAGAAGGGACCCTGTCTAGTCTATAACACGGAAGCACTGAGCGGGAAAGAATCTCGAACAGGGGCTCCAACAAGCTGAAAACAGGTTGAGGTTGTCCCTGATGCTGTCCTGAGACAGTGTCCATTTTTTTTTTTCTGTTGTTATGGTATCCAATGGTGCTCCATTTCCAGCTTTTCCCCATATTCTATAAGCGTCCCTACGTCCTCTTTTGGATCAAAAGAGTAACAATTACTATTTTGCTTTGCAGAACTCTAATCAATTGTTGATACAGGTGAAATGGCATATTGCAGAACAGTGAGGTCACCATAATGGTTATGCAAAGTACAGTGACCATTTGACAACACCGTTTAAAATGATTCTAGTATGTTCAAGTTTACTGTCTTGCCATATTTAGCTTTATTTATTTACTCATTTAGGAGCCTTTTTTTCATTGGTTGTCAAAAAATTATTATTATTTTTTGGTTCTAAGGAGATGGAAGAATGTGATAATGCCCCATAGCTGTGTAATCTCTGTTTTGATTTAGTTATCTCAAATGTTTTCTTCTATGAAGAAAAAAATGAGAATCATATAAGGAGCTAAGTAAGAGAAGGGCAGCTGCGTTCAGTGCTCAAGTGTTTAGTTCATCAACAACAAAACTAATCTATTAATTATCCTCCCTTCTGAATTTATCTAGGCAGAACCTTGCTCTCTTTCTCTCAAATGCACACATATTTCAATGAGAGTGAAAACCTGAAGGTTATGAAATGTTAACTTAAAAGTTATCTTGTTTGTTTGGAAACCAAGGAAGAAATGTAGGAGCTACCCTCTATGTTAAGTCCAGGAATGCTTAGCTCTGATATGGTTTAATGATGAACCCATAATTCTTTTTATGTGGAGAGAATTTTTTAGTGACCTTAAACCCATTTGTGCCTAAAACTTATCACTAAAGACTTATTGCATAATATCAATTAATCCCTTCATATATATATATATATATATATATATATATATATATATATATGATATACATATGATATATATATATATCCGTCATTCATTAAATATAGTGAAGACTTGCTGTATGTCAGCTACTATCATGGTTCACAGCACTATGTTAACAAAGAACTAATTATATATTCTCTCCAGGGAACTAGGAATGGGTGAGTTTTCCAAGGAAGCAATTGTCAGGATGTACTTACTCAGCAGTGAAAGAACTGATTGGAGTGGCAGTGTTTGTTAAATGATCTTGCGTTCTGCATAGTTCCTGATACATAGAAAATAGTTGGTGTATATATATGAGTGATTATTACCATTACTGATCCACCCCTTTATCAATTCTATAGATTTTACAGGTCTGTCTCTCTGACCTTTGTCCAGTAAATATGTTTTTTTTTTTTTTTTCATTTTTAAGATAAGGTATTTGAGTTGCTGCTTTCATATTTGACTTCAGAAGAAAACAAGCCTCAATCTGGACAGGGAATCAACGAATTGGACCGTTGAAGTAGCACACAGGTTTTAGTAAAAGTCAACCATAGAATGTGGCAATTGTGGAACCCCATTTCTTAAATGGTTTGGATGGGGTCATTTCGTTTTCTCCTCAGGGAAGATCAATTATCCAGATGTCAGATTTCTGACACTTGCTCTCTTCAGGATCCCTCTCTTTTGACTTTCTCATTTCTTTTTCTTTTACTGTTGCATTTGAAAAGAGTGTGTCAAATCCTGTTCCACATACCAGGCTTAATGCGCCACAAGGTCAGTTGAACTCTTTCTGCTTTCTGGAACTATGTTAAATGCCATGACAATATTATTAGTTATTCTGTTATATTGTTCCCACCCTTTTTAGAAATGTCTCTCTGTATCTTATCTTTCATTTTCATTTTTAAATTATGAAAGTGTTCTAAAATATTTGTTTCCTGGCACAAATCTTTTGTAAAAACATACTCTTCCAGTTTTATCATGCTATCTTGGTTTTCTTGCCAAAATTTTTCAAAGGACTTAGAGCATGATTTATTTTGTGCAATCTTATTTTTGATAGAAGGCAGGTCTATTTTGACCTGTTACTTGAGTTAAAATTAACAAGGTGTGTTCTTTTTGGGTCTACTTACTGTTTATCTAACAATTTCTTCTCCTTTTCTGTTTTCTGACAAAAATAGATGTTGTGGATTTATGTTGATATGTTGATTAATTGGCAGATGAGCAGGGATGGAGAGAAATGTTTCACACTTTAAGAATTTGTTAAAGTAGTATTTTGTCAAGAACTTAGACTTTATCTATGATCAACAGTGATCTCCAGCATCATGTTTATCTATTGACTTCCACTAGGAAGGACATTAAAAATAAGGAGGAGATCCTTAGCTTGTTAGAAGCTGTCCTGCCCAGGTCATCAAAAAGGGACAGGACCAATAGAAAAAGGGAACCAAATGGCAGACCACGTAGCTAAAGAGGCAGCCCAGGGGCCAATGACTTTGGTAGTTAAAACCAC
The DNA here is from genome assembly GCF_900095145.1 of Mus pahari. Classification (NCBI taxonomy): domain Eukaryota; kingdom Metazoa; phylum Chordata; class Mammalia; order Rodentia; family Muridae; genus Mus; species Mus pahari. The sequence continues at coordinate 30,823,098 of NC_034594.1, read as the reverse complement.
ACCCCAGCTGGTTAAAGAAGGGATAGAGAAAGAAATCCTCACAGAAAAAGAGGGGCTGCAATACCTGACTGACATACACCGCCTCACTCACTTAGGATCCAAAAAGATGATAAAACTGGTCAGTAGGTCCCCTATCATATTCCCAGACTACAGAAAGCTGTAGAGGACCTAGTGAAGAACTGCTGAGCCTGTGTGCTCACCAACGCTGGGTCTAGCAGGCTCCATGGCAGAAGGCGCTTGTGAGGAGACAGACCTGGGACCTACTGGGAAACTGACTTTACTGAGGTAAAACCAGCCCAGTACAGAAATAAATATCTTTTAGTCTTTATAGACACTCAGGGTGGGTTGAGGCATTCCCCACCAAGAGATAGACAGCTAATGTGGTGGCCAAGAAGATACTTGAAGAAATTCTTCCTCGTTTTGGGGTACAATGGTCCTTTCCTGCCTTTGTCTCCCAGGTAAGTCAGGGATTGGCCAGACAGCTGGGGATAAATTGGAAGTTACATTGTGCATACCGACCCCAGAGTTCAGGACAGGTAGAGAGAATGAATAGAACACTAAAAGAGACCCTAACAATGGCCTTAGAAATGGCAGAAACGATTAGACAGCCCTTCTCCCTTATGCTTTATTCAGGGCCTGGAATACCCCCGGAGCCTCTGGCCTAACACCCTTTGAATTAATGTATGGGGCACCTCTGCCCATCTATGTGACAGTAGGGAGTAAAACTTGCCTGGATGCATCCTTCAT
>NC_034594.1:30811740-30822286 GCF_900095145.1 Mus pahari | reverse complement strand
GGAACAGTTAAAAGAAACCTATGCTGCTGGTGATACACAGGTGCTGCATCAGTTTGAAGTAGGAGACACTGTCCTGGTGAGGAGACACCGAGCAGGGAACCTAGAGCCAAGGTGGAAAGGACCCTACTTGGTGCTGCTGACGACACCCACCAAGGATGGTATGAATCCTGGTTCACCGGCTCCCCCTGGCTGACCACCCTGTTGTTGGCCATCACTGGACCACTGATAATTCTGCTTTTGCTCTTACCTTTTGGACCCTGCTTGATTAATCGACTAGTTGCTTTTGTTAGAGACAGAATTAATACAGTACAGCTCATGGTACTTAGGCAGCAATATCAGACTATGAGTCCTCAAGAAGAAGATAACCTTTAGAATTCTAAGATTAGAATCATTAAGTAGAAAAAGAGGGGGAAATGAAGGGAAATGGAATTTAAGATGAAATTTAAGGCCTGTGATTCATGTAACTTATGTCAAACAGTCCAAAGAAAAAGTTGTTTGTGAGCTTAGAAGCATGAGGCTGAGAACATAGTGGAACAGGCCTGGGCATGTCTGGGCAGGCCCGTTGTTACAACATTCCTGGGGCTGACTGGCCATAAAGATAAAAGAAGAATGCAGGAACTTGTCCGGGCTATCTTGGCTGAGTCACAAACCATCTAGCCTGGCACCTCCTTCTGTCCATTGCCCTCCTGACATAGTTTGAAGTTATATGTTAACCAGATGTTCCACTGACCTAGATAAGCATCCGCTCCTTGGGACTCCTGACATCCTGACTTGCACGTACTATTCTGCTGATGTATAATCATTTTTTTGCTGATGTTCAAATGAGCCAATTGGGTGAAACCGTGCCAATTCCTCCTAGCCCCTGACCCTCTCTCTATAAAAACCCCTAGCTTTCGAGCCTCGTGGTTGATTTCTCTGTCTCCTGTGTGAGATATGTATTGGCCCGGAGCTCTGCCATTAAACTACCTCATATGTTTGCATCAAGACGGTATCTTGCGTTTCCTTGGGTGGGCCCTTTCCAGAGACTCAAGTGGGGGGTCCCAGAAAGTGGGTCCTACATTACCAGTACCATGCAGTTTTTATCACTATTGCTCTGTAGTACAGCTTGAGGTCAGGGATGGTGATTCCCCCAGAGGTTCTTTCATTGTTGAGAATAGGTTTCACTATTCTGGGTGTTTTGTTATTCCAAATTAATTTGAGAATTGCTCTTTCTAACTCTATGAAGTATTGTGTTGGAATTTTGATGGGGATTGCATTGAATCTGTAGGTTGCTTTCAGAAAGATGGCCATTTTTACTATATTAATCCTGCCAATCCATGAGAATGGGAGATCTTCCCATTTTCTGGGGTCTTCTGCGATTTCTTTGTTCAGAAACTTGAAGTTCTTATAATACAGATCTTTAACAAGTTTGATTAGAATCACACCAAGATATTTTATATTATTTGTGATTATTGTGAAGTATGTCATTTCCCTAATTTCTTTTTCAGCCCATTTGAAGTATACCGATTTTAATATGACAAATATATTGTTTTTGATACCATTAAATACCTGGAAAACCAAAGAGGATAAGATATAATGCATGAACCATAAAAAGAAAAGCAAAGGATGTTATTGAAAGACACTAGTGAAAAGTGAACAAATTAAAAGATACGCTTTGGGGCAGGAAAGAAGGCTTAGTGGTTAAGAGTACTTGTTTTTGTTTTAAAGTACTCAGCACCCAGGACAAGGAGCCTACCACCACCTCTAGGACCACCAGGTATGGTACACAGATGTACATGAAGGCAAAACTCTCACATGCATAAAATAATAAAATCTAATTTTTTCACAAAAAAAGAAAAATATGCTTTGAATGGAAAGAATCAATAGGGTGTCATTGTCTCTAAGCTAATTTTTAACTGGTATCCCAGTAAAAAGAACAATGTTATTTCTGCAATATTCCTGTTGATACAAAGGAATATACAGAATGATAAATATTCATAGCAAACAAAATTCTAAAAATGAATATTAATAGGGACTAAAACTATAGAGATACTAACCTCATTTTATAGCACTTTCAGATTTAATGCAAATGCTACCAGAACATAAGATCAGAGAAACAAATGGGCAGTTTGCAAATGGACTTTAAAAATTGTAATAATGTGCACAGTAAGGGTACAGTCTTAGCCTAGTGGGAAAAAAGGTGATTTTGGAACAATATACTTATTTTAAACTACAAGTTGTGAATCGCTATATAGACATAATGAAATTTCTAGAATGCAAGGCATTTGCTCAGTATCTTGGGAAAACTAATGAGACTAAAAGTACAATGGACTCTGATTGAATCCACAACTTCAGCAAAGAAATTGCCTGTCCTATGCCAATGAAGAAAGGTACTAAATTCCATCCGCACTCATCAGGTCAGAATTTGTGCAAACATTCCTATCCCATTTCCCAGTACGTAGGAGTTACAGGAAGGAGGAGGAATTAATACTTTGACGAAAGTAAAATAGACATAATAATAATCTCTTATAATAATCCTCCACTTTGTGTGTCGAGGAAACAGGTTATAACGGAATGACTTTAAAATACTATTTTACTGAGTAAGGAGAACTCTAGGACGTCAGGAACATTGGCTCACTACCTTACATACAGTCCCGCTTTACTCTAACATCATCAGGAAGGAGGTATGTAAGCCACTCGTGAGTCTACCAGCATGAAGGATGTGGATGCAGGCAGGCTGTGCAGGTGCTAATTGCTTTCGTTAGCACTCGGGAACTCTTAGGGAAAGAACTCGGCTGATAGACACAGCTCCAGGTTTTTCATTTGCAGGTGTTTTTATTCTATGCTTGTTGTTTTTTTTTATTGCCTTCTTGCCTAATCTCGCTTGCACCCATTTGCTAGGTTAAATTTGAATAAAGCTCCTTCAGATCTTTCTGCAGTTTGGGGCAAGAAAGCTGCATTGTGCAGATGAACTAATTTGGGGGTCTTAAAGTCATTTGATTCAGGGTGCAGTATAAATGCAAAGCAGGAGGCATCGTAAAGCAAAGTGCTAATTATTGCGGGCAATGCAGATGTTACTCTTAAAGGTACCAGCTGTGTGACACCTCTCAGTATCATGGATTTGCTCCTAGAAGAGAACATAGGACGCTGAGTGGTAGGAGCTGAGGCATACAAATCACTCAGAAAATAAAAACTACTAAGAAAATAGAATTTTAGTTATCACCAGAAAGGTAAAACTTAAAACTTTGAGCCTGGAGAGATGACTCAAAAGGTAAACTGCTTATAGCACAAATATTAGGATCTGAGTTTAGATTCCCAGCATCTACATAAAAAGCTTGTTGAAGGAAGTGTGTCCTTAACTCAAGTGCTGAGGGAGCAAGCAGAAACCAGTCCCTCACTGGCCAGCTAGTCTAGCTGCATTGGTAGCCTCAGGTTCAGTCATGTCCCATGAACATGTCACGTAAAAAACCAAGGTAGCCAGTGATAGAGCAAAACACTCCAGCTCTATCCACAGTACACATGAGCATGCATAAATAATTGCACAGGTCCACATATAAGCATATACTACACATACACAACAACAACAACAACAACAACAACAGCAACAACAACAGAGAATGAAGAGGAACAATGGAGGATTCCACTTCATGGAGGACAAGTCAAATCAGCAACAAAAGACACAGTAGAAACAGCCAGGCCTCCACATTTTCCAATGCACTGATGAATCGTGTCCTTGTTTGTTTTCTTTACATGTGGTTTTAGGGTTTTTAGTAAACATTTGGACTGCCACTTGGTAATTTTGGACATCACTCAATTTAAAACAAGAACTTGTCAAGATAATTTTTTCAGTGTAGACGCAAGATTTTAAAACAAAACAGTATTTAATTCATACAGATTTATTACTTAATATAATAGCCAGGGAGATGTATTCATGGAGAAATCCAATTGTTCTCAACTACCCAGGAGGTTAAGTTAGACTTTTATTTAATTATTTTGTATCACATATGTCTTAGTTACTATTCTATCACTGTGCAGAGACACCATGACCAAGGCAACTCTGATAAAAGAAAGCATTTATTTGAGGACTTGCTCACAGTTTTAGAGGGCTACTTCATAATCATCATGTGCAAGACACATGGCAGTACACAGGCAGGCATGTTGCTGCGAGCTTTTCATCCTGATCCACAGGCAGCAGACAGAGAGACAGTGGGTGTGCTGTGGTCTTTTGAAACCTCAAAGCCCCCACAGAGAGACACATCTCCTCCAGCAAGGACATGCCACCACGTGCAACAATGCCACACCTCCGAACCCTTTCCAAACAGTTCTACTAACTAAGGACAAGAATTCAAGTATATAAGCCTAGAGGGGTCACTCTTCAAACCACCACAATAAATCTCATGTAGATGTGCCTAAAGGGGACATATTACTTTAGTTAGCGAATTAGAACATATATGTAGAACATATACACAACCTACACAGCACACAAGAAGTATTTCCAATGAGGCGTAATAATTTCCCTGTACAGTGCTGAGGGGGGGGGGAGGGCTGCTTGGATGCCTATGTTTTGTTATCTGGATGGAGCCATGCTAGTTCTTCAGACGAAATATTTTCAGCTTTTGTTTTGGATGAAATTTAATGCATGAGATTGAATAAAGAGACAACTAAGCAACACAAAGCACTGTTTTTAGTGACAGTCTTTCTACAAATGAAGAAGGGTGTTTCCATTCTGAAACTGTAGTATCATATGATAGAACATGAGATATGTAAAGAATCTTCAATAGCATACATATTGGTTCTGGACTTTCACATCTTGTGAAAAACTTCTCTATGTATGTATCACAGAGACTCCAAAGTTCAATGTGAATATAGGAATAAACAATAATAAATATTTCAGAAGATTCTAAAATCTATCCTATAGGCAAATACATCAGCATTTCAATAAAATTAGTTTGATGTCAGAATATATTTTTTATTTTTTTCTGATAAGCTCTATTACCATTTATAACTTCACTTGTACAGCTTAATTATATCCACTACATTTAATATATTACTATTTTTTTCTACAAATAAAATCATAATATTTATGGGAGGCTTCTATTAACAATTCATAAATTCCAAATGCTAAACTGAGTCCCCAGAAAGGTCTTTGTATAAAACAAACCAGGTTACAACATTTTTATGTCTAAAAACACTCAAAGCCTCCCAGTTCTCTCAAGAAGAGATTAAACTTCTTGGTATGGGTCACCAGATCCTGAGTGGTCTCATTCTCACCTGCCTCTTTGACCCCATTTTAAAAGTGTCCCCCAGCCACTAGGAGCTCACTTTACTTCTTCAGCATGTGACGCAAAGCACACAGTTTAGGACAAATCTTTAGTTTGAAGCTATTGGGGTTTGAATCCTAACTTTGCCACATGATAAAATTGTGAACTACTTAATCTGTTTTTTCATTATGGGGTGACAATGGAATTACTAAACCCATGATTTATTGAAAAATCCTACAGAGTGTTGCTGGAGAACATCAGATAGTCACCTTTACCAGGAATAATACTGGATCCCCACTGGCCCCAGATTCTGGAAAGGCAGTTTGAGCAGCTTGAATCTTACATTTGTGACTCAAATCAAGACAATTCAGATCTACATTTTAAGCATTAAGGAAGCCTAAGGAATATATGCTTCCTTCAGTGACTGCTACATTGATTTCTTTCTTTCTTTCTTTTTAAAATAACGTTAAAAAAGAGAAATTTATTTCTCCTGCTTTTTAATCTCCCCATATAGACTATGAAATTTTTTAAAATTCAGCAAATGGTTTCCTCCTTCCCTCTCTCCCTCCCTTCCTTCCATTTTCTCTTTCTTTCTTTTTTTTCTCAAACATTCTTGTGAATTATCACCATTGCTTTTTGGCAAACTCTTCTCTTCATCTGGGTCTGAACACTCAAGAGCAATGGCACTTTCCTTAGAGCATGGCTTTGCACATCACATCCCTACATCTCCCTTGACACTCCACAGCATATTTCCTCTTTACCTGTCACCTGCAAGCTCATGAAGGAAGAGCTAGCTGTTACCTTGTCCACAGTGTTCATTTCACCTTCTCTGCTTGGCACAGAGTGTACTTAATAAATCTCCGACTCACTAAGGGTTGGGACTGCATTTCTTTTTTTAAAGGCATCAGCTTCACAAAGATAGTAATAGTAAATTTCATATATATTTAAAATACCATTGATATTTTTTCTGTTTCTTTCTTTCTTGTTTGTTTGTTTTGAAAATTGTGATTAGGCCATGTGATTCAAATTTTGAAGAATTACTAATGCGGTTTTGTTGTTTTCAAATTCAACCAATAGAAATGATGTGCTCAGCCTAACAAAGACTTAAAACCTTTTTACAGTGTGGTGGAGCATTCTCAGTGCTATTAAAGAGGACCAGACTTTGGGATCTACCCTAAAATGGTAGAAATCAACCTGGGGATGTCTGTTGGAGAAGGAAGTGTTGATAGTAACTCCCCACATCATGGTCTCAGAGAAGTTACTTGTTCCCTATAGAGAACAGTTCCTACAGTTCAGACTTGGAGGCCCCCAGGAGTTCTCTGCTTTCACTTGACAGGCCTTGAGATTGCATCTTTCCATTGTAAATTATTCAACTATTCCTGTTCTTCCTGGGAGGCTTATATTGGCGTCCGCAGAGGTATACTGTGATGCACAGAGACAGAGATGGGCCTGTCTCTTACAGAGGTATGACCCAGGCTGCTCCCAAGAATGTTTGCTCATGGGAAATACAGGTCCTGTCCCAGGAGATCCACAAACAGCCAGGGGTCGTGTTTTAGCTCCTGGTTTTCTGGAGCTTCCGTGTGCCAAATTTTCTATTTTCGCTGTTGTGTCACATGGCAGCTCCTCATTCTGCTTGTGCTTTGACTCCAGCACAGGACACCATTCCTTCACTATGATTATGTCCCCCATACTCCCAAGATAGCCTTCTGGTAATTAGCTGTGCATTTATTCTAATGAATAAATAGGTAATAGCTGCAGAGGTCACATGACATTCTATAGTCAGATACCATGAAATGGAACCTTGGGCTCTTGAACATTTTTTTTTTTCTCTCTCACTTTCCCTGAAATAGAGTCCAAAAGTTTGCATTGCTCTTCATCTTCTCTGTCCCTCCTCCCTGTGCTGTATGTCAGTCATTTCAAAATGACAAGTAGTATTGTCTTATGCCTGTTTATAGTGAGCAGTCTCATTTCTCCATTTCCTGCCCATCAATTCTGCTTAGATCTTGCTGCATGCTTTTTATTCACCAGTGAACTCTGCTAAATAAACCTGCTCCATCTAGCCCTCTTCTCGATCATACGATTTGTATCACCACTCCCATCACTATCCCAACTCCTCCAAGTCTAACAGTAGAGAGCCACCTTCCATCTAAATAAAAATTTCATCCGTTTCCCTTACAGCAGTTTGAGAACATGTGGCTTCTTGTCATAGGTCTATAATCCCAGCTACTAAGGAAATTGATGTAAGGAGGATCAGAAGTTCCAGATGAGCCTGGGAAATTTGTCAAGATGTGGTCTCAAAAGAAAAACATGTAAAAAGGGCTGGTGATGGAGCTCGGTGGCAGAACTCCTGCCTAGCATTCGGCAGGCTCCAGATTTGAATGCTTGTACTGCCAAGAAGTTGATGGTAGGGAAATGTGAAAGTAGAAGACTATTCATTGGATTCTTTAGTTCAGCATTTGAAGGGCAGAGGGCATAGCTTGTTCACCATTATATTTCTATCACCTCCGTAGAGTAAGCACTCAACAAATATTTATCATGCAGATGAGCTTGCAGTTTCCTGGATGGCTCACTGAAGTTGAATGTGTCTATCTTTTCTTTAAATAGCCAGCCCCACTGAAGGCTCAGGGTATCTAGAGCTCAGTGCACTAGGACTGTCATTTCAGGACACTATTAATTTGAAAGCAGGTACAGCTCATCTGGCTGCCGTTCTGCTCACAGCATTCATGTTGGCCTCTAAGGCAGAACAGCAAGGATCTGGCAAAACACTTCTACTTTGTAGACTGTGATGCTGTTCTCTTCGGGTGACATGGCTGCCAATGTCACCAAGATGGAATGAACTTTTGACTCTGGGCACCGCACAAAGCGTCAAGCTGTTCCTCGTGGGAGCCAAGAGCTTGGATGGAGTTGAGGACATTAGTGGCTGTTGTTAGTGCTCTTAGGCAGCTTTATGTGTATTTGCATCTTTGAGAACATCTGTACCTAGAAGAGCATAGGACAGCTAATGATCACAGCTTGTTTTGAATATGCCATCTAGGATGCCTGGGAGTCTGGGTATGAAAACTGTTGTTTGACAGTTGCTCCCCACTCCTTCCTTTTGATAATTCCCAATAGCTTTGCAACCTGTGGTTGTCTTCTGTGTGTTAAGACACAATGTCCTTGAAATGAGAACTTCATTTCTGTACACATGCTGTGTTTCTTCTTGGGTGGAATAATTCACAATACAATTTAACTATTAAATAATTTCATAATACCATTTAATAAAATTACCAGTCTGGCCAGAAAAATCTCTATTTTTGAATAAAGCATTTCTTTCCTTCCCAGGTATCTTTTCAGTGAGAAAACTGACGGAGCCATGGCTACTGACCTGAAAGATGAAATGTTTGACTCTGTGTGCTGTGCATTTCCTTAGGAGAAGGTTATGCTATTTTTCTTCTGTGAAATCCAATGACCGCTCACTTGGGTAGAAATGGTTTGGATTTTAGATCAACAATGTCACAGAGTTTTGTTTTGTTTTGTTTTGTTTATTTTATTTTATTTTTTTAAACTTTCATCCCCCCACTGCCTGCAATTTGTTTGGGAGCTAGAACATGAGAGGTGTTGGTGCTCTTTGAGTGGATTTTTTTGTTGTTGTTGTTGTGTTCCATTCTCATTTTGAAAACTGTAAAAACTGCTACTCAATAAAAAATAACAGTGGAGTTTCATTTTAGCGTGGGTATAGTCGCAGCAGCCATGCACCCTGCAGCACGCGCTGGAGGAAGCTTTCAGGAGTCTCCATAATTTCTTACTGCCCCCAGCTGCTGATCAGTTTAATGTCCTGATGCTTTCGTATGAATAGCCCTTAGAATTCCCACCTTAGGTTGATGCATTCTGGCTTGCCATGATCTGAAAAGAAAACCTGCAAGGTGACAGTGTCTTGAAATGTTTCTCTAGTGGAACTGGGAAGTGCTGCCCTCAGATCAGTAGCCACTTGTTTACTAGGAAGAACAGGCTTCGCGGCTGCAGAGCCATGATGTGGCTAAAACCTCCCCCCATGTCAACATTTATGGTCTATTTATGATTTTGTTCTCTCTCCTTTTCTTAAAATTTATTTTATTCAATCACTTAACGATCCTATCATTCTTGTATTTTTTATTCATGTATTCTTTTATTCAGCACACATCTATTAAGCATCTTTTATGTGCAGGATATTGTGTATGATAATTGCCCCTGCAGTCCTAAAAAAGTTTTGATTTGTTTTTGACATCCATGGTTTACAAGCTGATAGGGTGGATAATAACTGAATACAGCAGTGTACAATACAGGATGATTAAAAATACTTTCCTGTTTCGAACTTTAAGAAACCAATTTCCAAATTGCTTCTACCTAGATTAGCTGATTAAATGCATGTTCATACCACTTGTATGGCTGGGATGAGAATTTGCATCATTTTATTTCAATTCCTATAACAGCAGTTACACTGCCATTCATGTGCAACTTGTATTTTGTTAGCACTGACACCGTAGGATCCATTGGCCTTTCTGAAGGCTTTGTTGGAGCATTCACAAGTACAGTCTCTTCCATCCTCCTACAGGCTCTCTGTCACCAGCATCCGTCACTGCTGGACTAGTCTCTGTGGCTCTGTGCTTCACTCAACCCAAGACCAGTTGGAAGGTGGGTGTATTATAATCAGAACATTCTCTGGGAAGCGTTGAGGCCAGGATGCTATTTAAGAAGACTAATGGTAGGAATCTCAACCAGGGGATGTCTTCTGAAGAAGGAAGTATTGATAGTAACTCCCCACATCAGGGTCTCAGAGAAGTTGCTCAATCCCTGTATTACATACTGAGAGGCCCCTGGGAGGTCTTCTCTGTTTTTACTTGGCAGTTCATGAAGCCAGACTAGATTTCTGGCCAGGTATGGGCAACAAGAGAAAAACAAAGTATCTTAAATGATACTGGTAACTACCCAACGAAAAATGTAAAGGGAAAAAAGAATCCTTTTGTTTATGAGATATGGTTAATTTTCTTTAAAGAAGGGACATAGCAATCCAGAGCAGATTGCCCTGGCCATTTAATCCACCAAAGGGAAGAATAAAATTATATCTCCCAAATAAACTTTATTTGCAATTATGATCTCTGTGGTCTCTTCTTGCTCTAAAATTTGATGATACTAATTATGTGTTGTGTGTATTTGTGGGGTTTTTTTGTGAATGTACTTTAGTTTCTATGAAATTATAAAATTTAGGTTGAAGTGAAAAATACCCAAGTTATAAGTTAAGTTAATATGATAGAGAGACATGCACACACACAAACACACACACACACACA
>NC_034594.1:30731628-30811689 GCF_900095145.1 Mus pahari | reverse complement strand
AGAGAGAGAGAGAGAGAGAGAGAGAGAGAGAGAGAGAGAGAGAGAGAGAGAGCGAATGAGGTCAGAAAACATTTGTTTTTCTCTTGACTGGAGTCAGTTTATTTTGTATCATCACACAGGGATTCTATAATGGCAGTTACAGAATGACAAATCATCATCGACAAATTACCCCACATTTTTACACATAGTAGGTCACCAAGTCTATCATAGTGACAACACATAGTAGGTCACCAAAATCTATCATAGTGACAGGAATGCTTTATCTTAGAGCATTTGTATATGTTACCCTACCTTCATTTCCATTAGAACTCGGTGATAGAGGGATATGATTATTAGCACGACCACTACCAGAGGTTCTAGAAATACAGCTTTTCCTTCTTCCTAATACCTGAGTACTCAGGATGGTCATAGTTCTCACCAGGAGGCTTAGCCTGCTTTCTGGATGCTTGTTGGAAAACTGAGGAGAAATTAACCTCGCTCTCAACCTAGAAACACTGTTTCCCCAGACTCTTCAGGTTGTAAATTATTTCTATCAGTTCTCTTTCATTATCTAGGAGTCCTAGAAGCATTTGTTAAAGGAGCTCAAGGGACCTGCCAGATTTTCCTCACATCTTGAGTAGAGATGGCAAAGGTGAGAACACCATGGCAGTGCCACTTGTCAACTGACACTGATGGGTGACATAGGGCTCATGTGATGTACCCAAGTGGAAGGCCCTTTGGAGAGCTCTGTAGTCTTCTCTCCTGCAGGACCCACTTATGTTAACTGATCTGAATATAAAGGTACATACATATAAAGGCATGTACTTTTAATTTCTATCGCAGGGAAAGCTGATTATATGTGCATCCATGTGTGGTGAGGTTTATAGCATTATCTTAGCATAGACAAACTAGGCTGTTGATGTATACGGCTGTTGTTGTAATTGTCAAATTGACACAACCTAGAGTCATTTGGGAAAACAGCACTTCAGTTGAGACATTGCTTCCTTAAGACTACCTCATTGGTAAGCCCATGGAGCATTTTCTATGAATGATATGGGTGGGCCTAGCTCACTATGGGTGGTAGCACCCCAGACAGGTGCTCCTGGGATGCATAAGACGGCAAACTGAGCAATCCAGAGGGAGCAAGACAACAACAGGCTTTCCTACATGGCCTCTGCTTCAGTTTTTCCTTCCAGGTTCCTGCCTTGGATACCTCTTGCCTGCCCTCAGTGTTGGAGTGATACGAGAGTTGCAAGATGAAACAAACCAGTTTTTCGCCAAGTTGTTTTTGGACATGGTGCTTTATCACAGGATTGAAATCCTAATGAAGACTCTGTGTTGTCTTACTCTTAAGATAAGAAATAATGGAAAAACTTGAGAAATGCTGACTGATGTTTATTGTGTAACCGTGTAAAGGAAAGTAATCTTTTCTTTAAAATGTTTTTACATTTATTAATTTGCTTGTGTTTTGTGCATATGTGTATAGCATAACATGAATATGGTGGACAGAGAATAACTCTGAGAAATTTGTTCTCTTGCTCTACCAATCCCAGAGATTGAATCAGGTCCACAGACTTGTCAGCAAGTGCCTTTACTCTGAGCCTCTCACAGGTCCAGGTTGGTAATCTCTTTTCAGACACTAACACTGCTTTTTGTGGAACAGAGAACTCAAGACATAATGAGGATGAGAAGAATGTAAGAGAAAGAAACTTAGAGTTGAAGCATTAGCTCATCCTAAAGTGTGTGTGTGTGTGTGTGTGTGCGCGCGCGTGTGTGTGTGCGTGTGCGTGAGCGTGTGTGTGTGTGTGTGTGTGTGTGAGAGAGAGAGAGAGAGAGAGAGAGAGAGAGAGAGAGAGAGGAGAATGAAGAGATTGGACATCTGTTATATGTCACCAGTGGCCTTTGATGCAAATTATTCTTGTTTTACATAGAAACATGATGATGATGGGCTGTTTGAACACAGCATGCTGGATCTTATCTCATATTTTCCAAAGCTAATCTTTAGCAATGGAAATAGCAATGCTCAACTAGGAGAGTCTTGCAATGCTCCAGGGAAAGTGTTAAGGGCAGAAATTAGCAGGGCAAATTCTGTCGGGAAGCAGCAACGTAGAGACACAGTGACAAAAGTAGAAGCTATTTGTACACAAAGTCAATATCAACTGAATAGAGTCAGGAATAAATTGGAGTAGGCTGGTTGTTCGCACCTACAATGTACTTTTCTGTTGTTATAGAATTCAGGTTCTGTTCATAAAACAGTTTAAGTCATACTTCACTTCCTAAGTTAGAAGAATACGGCGGCAATGGTGAGAATAGGTGGTGAAACCTGGTCACAAGGCTGGGACCTTAGAGATCAACAGTGTGTTTCTGTCCTCAACCAGAAGCCATTCTATCCCAGGCATGGCCATCAAATGTCAGAAGTGTTTGGGTGTGTGTGTGTGGGGGGGTTGTTTCCAGTCAGGTCTTATTGATTATAATCTTATAGTGACATTGCTCATCTTTGGACCTTGTGTACTGAACCGTTGTCCTAATTTTATCTCCTCTTATTTACAGGGCACACACATTCAGATGGCTCTGTTGAAATCTAACTCCAACTCCCTGCGTCCCCTTGACCATCTTCCAAGAGAGTGGATCCTTCCAAAGCCTCAATTTTAGCTCAAGTCTGAGATGATTTCAAGCTCTCAACTTGTGTGTGTGTGTGTGTGTGTGTGTGTGTGTGTGTGTGTGTGTGTGTAAATGTTAAAAGAAGACTATAAAGAATGGACCCATTCCTCTGTGGATCCAACCTTCTGTTTCCCTAGTAACATTAGAAAGAAAAATAGCACAATTTCCCCTCCTTGGGATTTAAAACATCACATGGAAAATAGAAGTATCACCTTTGCTTTATTCAAGTCCTTTGATGAAGAAGAACTTCCTCTTGGTCGAAAGAATGACACTTGAGTTATACTTGTGACTCTAATGGAGACATGACATCCTGATCTTTTCCAAAGATTAGAATATTACGTAGTATTGTTTTCTCCTTTAAGAGGAAACCAGTATATAAGGCTTGAAGAAAGAAATTGAGCTAGAACTAACCAGGAAGCCTCTTGCCAAAGGTGAGCTTTCATTGTATCTGAAGATGTTATATAAGTTTCCAAGGTAGAAAAGCAGTCAATAGTACTACCCTAGTGTAAAGGCTATAGATCACATCAGTGAATATCATGGGAAGACAACCCCAAGGGCACTTAGGTTTAGGGAAAACCAGTAGCCGTCCAATTGGACTTAAGGCTCTCTTAGTAGGTAAGATCCATTCTGGGGACTCCAAACCTAGCCAACTACAGGTGCTGGGAAGGTCATGGACCTAATGGAGAATCTGCTATTGCCACTTTTCTAAGCCAGTGCAATTTCTAATGAAATTCTAAGTAGGAACTCTAAATTGAACTCTAATAAGGAATGTTTCCTTATTTTGAATAAGAATCTCTTACCTATCAACAAAGAAAAAAATTCTTTTCATCAGATGGAGACTATTACAAAAATCTACAGCCAGTCACATAAAGATACCAGTTGACTCGGGAGTGCCTAACACAAACTGATACATGTACAGTACAGTTCCTACACCCCAGGCTCAGGAAGCACCCCAGAAAATGTGGCAGAAATACTGAAAGAACCAGAGACCAGGACATCTGCTGTGAGATGGTATCTTCTATATATTATAGAGAAGCTGTACCCATGGAATCTCAAAAATATGGTTGCGTGGGCAGGATCTCCACAAAGACAACACGAGTTGACATTCCAGTGTAGATAGGAGAAATATCAAATTATCAAAATATAAATTCCCCTAAAGGAAAATATGGGCAATTAATGGATGCTGAGAGAGGAAGAATCAGGCCTCTCCTTGGGCAAGCCCCTATGTTACCCAGTCCCAAGCAGTCATCCCTAAAGAAATATATACACAAGCAGCACTAAACAGATCCATAAAGCTGGATTTATATATATATATATGTGTGTGTGTGTTTATATGTGTAGTAATAATTAAAGAAGAGTTGGGGGACATGGGAGGTGTTGGAGGAGGAGAAAGAACCATGCAAATGACATAAATATAGTACTCATGTATGCAATTCTCAATACAAAATTCAAAGAGAAAAATCACAGTTAATCTACCTGGATCTGTCAATTACTTGCCCTGAAAACTACACCTCAAGAAACAGAGTCATCTGAAGGCACACTAAAGAGATGGGAAGAGTAGCCACGCTCTTCATGATGCAGCACAGAATGCGGAGTACCGTCTCGTCGGGAGCGTCCATCCTGCAGCCCTGCTAGCCCTACCCAACCCTAGTTCTCTGTTCTAACTGAACAGAGTCTAACCTTTTTCTATTTCTTCTTATTTCCTTTTCTTGCGATACTGCCTAGACCTCTAATTATGCTTTACTTCAGGGCTTTGGCACTCTTTCTCTGAAGCCCCTGACCTTCTGCATTGCAGCCTCATGCTACCCTGCTGAACATTGCTAATGTTGCTGAACATGCTGCCATCCCTAACTCAGATGCATGACTTTCTTTCTTCCTTACCTCGAAGTAGTTACTGAGATTTTCAGCCTGCCTGTATTGTTGCTTTTCTCTCAAACTCTAATAAAATTGCCCTCTAACTTTCTTTTTAGTCAATTTCTACATTCACCTATTAACATGAACTAAGAATCTTCCCAAGGGAAGTTCAGATTTCCCTGGTGACAGAAATGGCAAATGGAATCCGTGAAAGAGATAGGAAAGAGTTATTGTGCAAAGTTTTCATCCAATTATGGGATGAAAGAGAAAAGGGCTGATTTCAGTTTTGTACTAGATAAATACTGAGATAATGACATTGTTCATGGGGACAGGTCACAGGAGGAGGAGTTCTGGGCAAGGGAAATTTGAATTGGTGGCTATGAGGCAAAGCACATTGCTTGCCAGTTCGGTGTCCATCACTAATGCTCTCCAACAGGACAATGAGCATTTGGGCCTGAAGCTTGTAGAAAACTGTTTCCACAGTGGAAATAGTTGAAATTACAGAAATAACGAAGTTACACTGCTAAAGAATATAAATGGCATCTGTGGTGGAGATACAGTTTTCAAACAGGAAAGCAAGAAAGGAGATGGGGGACTTTGGAGAAAACATATACTTTGTATAGCTGATTATTATACTGAGTAGCTTTTGCTATGTGCCCAAGTTAAAAAAAAAAAACACCTTTGAAATATATATTATCACTGGAATCTGGTGTGCATGTGTATACATGCCTGTGTGTATATGTGTATATATGATGTGTGCATTCATGTGTGAGTGTATCTGTGTGTACATGCATGCCTGAGTGTGTGTGAGTGTGTGGGTTTGTGTGTGTGTGTGCTGGGCAAAGACTAACATCTAAAAGTACCTTGGGTCCCGCTTCTTAAACCAAGCAGGGTAAAGGTGACATAATTTATGCATCATCTCATTGTCAGTCTTGGTCTAGGTCATTCTCTGCTAGGGAAACCTTCTTCTTGTAAAGATGAAGAGCAAGCAGTGCAGGAAGGCTCAAGGTTAGAACACAATTAGAACCTCCACTGGCTAGTAACATGCACACTTCCAGTTTAGCCAGTGACCTCAGAGTTGTCTCAGAAGCATTTACCATAAAACGAGAGATGATTCATTTCTGGTTCAGCTTTAACTTTGGATCTCTTTCTTTGTAACGGATTGCTGGGTGAGCTTGGTTATAATCAGACTCATAAAGTCTCACACTTCCAGAAAGTGTTTCCTTAATCATTCTGCTTAGGTTCTCAGCTGGATAGAGACAAGGGCTCCCGTGTGGAGATACTGAATGCTGAAGGCTTATCAGAGCCAAGAGCCCCAACAGGGAGACACTGAAGGCTTATTTGTTTTGTCAAAGTCTTAAGGGATTTTACTGCTCCCCAGCTTATGTTTCTGGCTTCTCCCTCCCCTATCATTTCCCCTATAGTATGATGAATATAGAGGTTAATGGATGCAAGGCAAGTGAGTGATCATGGCGCCCATCAGAGACACTGAAACATCTCTCATGATGGTTGCTCTCTTCTGGGCCTTTGGCAGCCTGACTTGCTGTACCTTTCTACAGCTCCATTTCCTTCACAAACTCCCTGTGTCCTCTCCCTTTGGACAGCCTATTTAGTACTCTGTTTTCCCAAGTGGAGAGAGTGGCTCAACAGTGTCATGCTGTAATGGAAACTTGGTCCCATGGGTGTCCACTGTCTGTCCCTGAAAGCTTTTTCATCTTGTCCCTTGTTACCCCAGAGAATAATTACTTCAAAGGCCAGTCCTTGTGCCTGGTCTCTCAGTGTATCCCATTACCTCTGGTTTTCTTTGCCAGGCCCAATGGTGATGCCAGAAATCAAATCAGGGTTGCTGGCAGTTTTGCCTGCCTAGGATGTTCAGCCTCTCCACTGCCCCAACATGCTAATGTTCCCTGATTGCAAACCCTGTCATCATCTTCTTTGAATTAGCTGTGCCTCCTGAAATGGCTTTGCAGTGCTGGAGTGCTGATGTGGAGTCCTGTTTTAACTGTCTGTCAAAGCCCAGGCTAATGAATTCTATTAGCATATTAGCTTGCCAGCTTTGGGAGCCCAGAAGGAGCTGGGCAGCCAAACACAGTTGGCAGGGCACAGCTGCAGTGCCTCAGAGTGCTCCCTGGCAATTGTTTCACGAGGGACTCCAACAATGTAAATGTGCAGACATAGTGCTTACGGAATTAGAAAGGTTATTCGTTACAATGTTCTTCAGCAGAAGAAGATGGGATGAAAGGCGATACTTTTGTGACTGGGGGGCCTACCTGAGGCATTTTTTTAAAAAAAAATAGGATAGTCTTGGGATTGCTCCAAGGCACTCATAAGTTAATCTTGTATTCTGTAGAAAAATTATAATATGGAGGCAAGGTATACTTTCCACATGACATTTTTAAACCTTGAGATGGTTACCTGACATTAAGTAATGTAATCCATGATGGGCAATGATTGGCATCATGGCTTTGATAAGCAGGCATCAGTCTTAGAACTGCTTGTCAAAAGCTCTTGGTTGGTTAATGACCATGATACCACCTTCCCAACCCTATCATTGAAACTTATCTCATTTGAATAGCAACATCAGAATCATTAATACCATAAAAGGTACATCCTTCATTGTAAATAAAGCCAAGTGCATAGTTACTCATCATGGATCTTACATGAGTATTTAGGACAGACTTACTGTAAGTGCAGATACCCTGGTTGCTAGGCAACCGCCAGTAATGATTATGCCTAGTATTCAGTCCTTAAAGGGTATGCTTAACGGGTATAATCTTCAATTTAGTTTGAGATTAATTTGAAAGTGTATAAGTTGAAATGGTTTATATTAATAAACTTTAAACTCTGCAACTTGTGGTCTGGATAGATGGCCCAGTGGTTACAAATACATAACATATGCTGCTCTTACAGGGGATCTGTGTATGATTTCCACTATCCATATCTGACAGCTCACAATGCTTGAAACTCCAGCTCCAGGGGAATCAAACATCTCTGGCCTATGAGGACACTTGTGCTCACATGCACGTATTGTGCCCCCAATATAATTAAACATAATTTTTCAACAAGTTATTAATGCTAAATGAGTCAAAGGCCTTGAATTCCAGAAAGGTTTTTCAAAACTGCATCAACTTGTGATTAGAACTAGATTATTCTTCCTGTGCAAATAACTTTTGAATAAATTAACAAATTAATTAGGCTTACCCTCAAAGAGTTGGTGAAAAACTGTGTGTTTCTGTTGAAGGACTGCACAGAACCAGCCAATATAGTTATGAGGCTAGTAGCTGAAGTTCAGGCTTGGGCTGTTTTCATTAGGAGCTACCATTATAAGTAAGATCACATGGAGGGCTGGGAAGATTGCTGACTTGGGAAAGTGCTTTCCCAGAACCCGGAGTACTCCAGCATCTGTGTAAAAACTCATGTGATCCTCTTAGCCTATAATCCTCAAAATAAAGGAGGGAGCAATAGGGAAAACACCTACAACCACCTCTGTCTACACACTCTAACACACACACATACACACATACACACATACCACATACAGAGACACACACGTTCTATACACACACAGACTCATACACACATATCACACACACATATGACACACACACACACATAGAGACACTCACATACAACACACACACCATACACACACTACACACAGAAAGAAGAATGAGAGAGAGAGAGAGAGAGAGAGAAGATAGCTAGACACACACAGAGAGACAGTGAGACAGAAAGAGAAGAAATGCATAACCAAGTTGGACTCACCTCATTTGATGCAGCAGAGAAATTCTAATAATTATTTTAGAAAGAATCCACAATAATAATAATAGAACATACTTTTCCACTAGAAAACTACTGTACTTAATGTGATTTGTTATTTTTTTTAAATTTATTTATTTTATTTATATGAGTACACTGTAGCTGTCTTTGGACACACCAGAAGTCATCAGATAGGAATCCTTTGCAGTTGCTGGGAATTGAACTCAGAACCTCTGGAAGAGCAGTCAGTGCTCTTAATCACTGAGCCATCTCTCCAGCTCCTTAATGTGATTTATGATATTATTATAAGTTGTTTGTTCCACCTCTCTTATTTGTTTATTTGTTTGTTTTAAAGACAGGGTCCTCTGTACAGCCACAGTGGTCTGGAACTCACACTGTAGACCAGACTGGCCTTGAACTCAGAGATTTGCCTCCCTGTCTTTTGAGTGTTGGAGTTAAAGCCATGTGCCACCACTGACTGACTGTTTATTTTCTTGTTCAAATCGTCTCTATCTATTTTCTCTTTCTTTAAAGTAAATACAAGTGATCTGCTATTTGTAGGAAATGCATTTGGTCCACTGTTCATATGAGTCAGTGAGATGAAAATAAGGATATTGGCCATTATGAATGCTGCTGTGACTCATTACATAGCCCATCTTGCTGTGTCTCTCAACCCCCAGCCTCCTGATTCAGATTCCTTTCTTAAGTCAAGCTTCTGAAAGAAATGGAGACCCGCCCCAAGCTGCACTATGAGATGGTCTCAATTAGCTTACGGCACAGTGCCACTTATGTTGATTCCAACCCTACTGACTGTTTTAGTCATGTGATATACTTATGGCCACAGAGATTGGAGGGAACAGGAAAGAAGTGTGCATTCTGCTCTCCAGTGTAGCCCTGTAACATGATTTGGTTACATGATGCTTGTAAAAACTTCACTGAAAGCCTACTCATTGCTGAAGGGCTGAATTATTCAACTCAGAAACTTAGGACTTTTTAGGCAAGAAAATGTTTTCCCAATTGCCTAAGTGGAAATAAAGTGCATTTTTGAAACTTGTCTTACCTTGTCATTACTTTCTTTTTATTAGACTTATGCAAAGAATGATGTCTGAGGTTTTTACATGTTTTAGAATCTTAGATCATCAACATTATTGTCCTCTGCTTCAACTGACTGGGTCAACAGCACTTGTAGACATGAAGCGTAGACATGAAGACATGCTTTCACTGTCCTCAATGATACAATCAGAAGAGCCGATTGATTGATTGCTCTGTTCAGCAGTCATTTACCTAGACGCAGGTAAAAAGACAACACAACCCTTATAATCAAAGGGTTTTCAAATAGACCAAGTTACGTATTTTGGTATACGCCGAAAATTGCCTTTGACAGGGGTAAAAGAAGATGACATAGAAATAAGGGAATAAAGAAGGAACTTAATTTATGCTTTTAGCGGTAAGACATCTTAGTAATTGCATTTCCAAAGAAATAGCATCAGCTTCTTCGGTGTCAGTTTCTCTTTTAAGTGTTTGCAAGCAAATTGAGTAAATGTAGCAGTGCATAGCTGGAAGTCGATTGTGCAACACACGTGTTCATGACCAAGAATTACAGTTCTACACGGATATTAGAATATAATTTGATCTTCAATTTATGCACAGACTGAAAATTAGCGAGACCTCAACACACAGATCACTAAAGAGCTCACACGCTGCAGGTGGATGGATAGAATGTACACTAACGGAATTGTGATGCTTGCAGTGCCCCTTTCCCATTACAGCCATGACAAGTAGTTTACAGTTTCCAAAATAGTAAGTAGGCCATTCTCTATTCTGCCTTTGTATGTGCTTCAGTCGTAGTGGGATGATTGACTCAATTTGTTATATTCTTCAAAAGCATTTAAGCCATAAATACCTGATTTATGATCTCCTATAAGGTTCCTTTGGCTTTGTGACCCCCAAATCTTAATAATCTTTTGATACATGTATCTTCTGCAATATTACACTACACGGGAATGACTGCTTTCTCTTTTCTACCAGTTGGGGGGCACTGTGATTTGTTCTTATTTTCAATGCCTGATACAGTGGCAGGCAATTCATAAGCAGCCCTTATATAGTGCTGATATGGTATTACACAACATTGTTTTTAACACTGAAGGAATTCAGCTTTATTGTTGCATAGGTGCTTACACTCTTCTTTGACACATTTGCCATTTACTCCTATCTACAGATGAATTGAAACAATTTCAGTATACTTAACTAATTTTATGCTTATTTTTATGTCTAGATTCAACTGAGCATCATCTAGAAGTTTTAGGCACTGATAAAGATAATTTTAGAATGGGACAAAAAGGAAACAACCAAGATGAGAAGGCGGAACGAAGAAGTCTTTACTCAGAGTGCTGTGAGGGCAAAGGTGAAGTGAAAGTTAGAGGGAAAGGTGAGAGTTTCTGTTACCTCTGGGGTCTGAAGTTTAATTGTCATCTACCATTCCTAATTGTGACAATAGGCAAATGACACTTGATACCACGCTTGTAAATATGATTGAGTCTGTCCCAAGGAATTCCACTTTATCTTGTGATTAGGTCAGATACCTTCCCCAGTATTGCTTTTGAGGAATATTGCCCCACTTCATTCTTGTAATGACCCCACAGAATCTGTGGATTGTTAGCAATCTCTTTGGCTATCTGCTAAACAGAGCTGTTATGTTTGAATGAGCTGAGAAACAAATAAAATCGACGCCCCTCCCCCATTTAATTGCCTCCTAAATCCATGGTAAAGTTTTCAGTGATTTTTAAACTCTGAAAGAATAGCAGACTCATTGATTTCTGTAATTCATTTATTTAGGGATTTCTATTATCAACTGAATTTGATTGATGGCTTCATGACAAATAGCTGTGTGCTCAGCACATACGAGCTTTCTGCAAGCCCACTCAGCCATAAACAATGTGTGATATAATTCCTGGGTCCTTCTGCTGAGTCTGTATCTGCTATTTAGGGACCAACTGATTACAATTCCTTAAATAAATGAGCTAAGGTGAAAATCCCACTTGGCTCCCTGGGATGCATATGTGTATATACAAATAAACACACACCCATATCCACCATCTTTGTATGTGGGCTCTGAGAACTCTCAAATTTCTCTTTTGAAATTTGGTGGCCTTTTACTACAAACTGTCAATCCCTAAAGTTAGTTTAGAATACATCATTCATTTGGATACTGAAATAATGGAATTCTATGTGTGGTAAGGGCCTGTCTCCAAGTCTGTTTATCTCATACATAAAAGGTGGAAGGTAGAGATGGTATGTCCTCATCAAACATTAAGCATCCTTGTAGTCAGCTTCTCTCATATAGAATTCTAATTAAAAAATTTTGTGAAGACAGAAATTAATTGCATTTTCTATTTTAGAGAAAGTAAGAAGTCATTATATAAAACATAAAACTTGAAAAGTTTTGTTTCCCCTATGAGTTATTGTCTTCTTTAAATTTTCTTTCCAGATTACATTAGTGGGACTTTGTGGTGCACATTTAAAACATTTTTGATGCTTTTCCTGGTTTTAAATAAATTAATCTATATTAAAGAAATTAGAATAAAATCTTCAATAAAATCATTCAGCAGAATTCACCTCTATTAACATTGTAGTTAATTAGGTGTTTTAATGGAATAATTCTCTTTTTAAAACACCAGGCCTGGAGACAGTTTTAGACAGGGGTTAATATGGGTCATAACCCAGCGGCTTTGTGTTTTGCTATTTACCAAAGACCTAGCATACAGCATAAGAACTGAGCCTGAAGCAGAACCAGGCCCACTGTGGTAAGTTGTGAGTGGCTGCCCTGCGTAGCAGACTTCCCTTACCTACTGTGGAACCAGTAAAAACTGACATTCATATCTGCTCCAGTTAACAAGAATCTTCACTTTAATCTCATTCTTGACTTCATAGTTTATAAATTTGAAAAAAAAAAGTGCAGGTGTCTAAGATGCAAGTGGAACTGAATGACACGAAGACTTTTTTTCTGTTCACATATACAGCATGAAGACGTAGCTGTGGGGGTGCGCTGTTCACATGTACAGCATGAAGACGTGGCTGTGGGGGTGCGCTGTTCACATGTACAGCATGAAGACGTGGCTGTGGGGGTGTGCTGTCCAGATGTATAGCAGGAAGATATGGCTGTTGTGGGGGTGTGTACTGACTGAACTGGCGTGGAATCAGGAAGTGTTGTGGTCATTTCCAGTGAGATCACACAAGCAGATACCTTGATAGACAGTGTTCCTGCTGCCATCTAAACTCAATTTTAGATGAGTGTCCTTGAGTATAAAGTAAGCGCTCTTGGTTACTTGATGAAATGACTTATCTACCCGCCATTCAACTTTCTTGGGGTTTAGAAGAAAATACTTCAGCACATTGAAATAATGATTTTTTTATAGAGATAAAAATGTATATTTCAGAATGAATAAAGGGTTTAGTAAAATAACACTCATGAAATTACCAAAGCTTTAAAGAAAAAAACTAAGGGAAGCAATTTACAAATGCTAATTTTCTAATCATTGCAGAATTAGACTCTACATAGAGATAATATAGAAAAATCATAACGTAAATGTTTGCAGTTTTTGATGGGCATGCTTCTTTTACACACGCTCTAGTTTACAGCCTCTCAGTTTGTCAGGGAATGGTTTGTGATACTGAATTGTGTAACTGAACGATTGCTCTCATTACAGTTAATGCTAAATTATAAGGAAGAAGACAAGTGGCACCAATGCATTAAAGATAAAATTAATCCAATAAAACTCATGTGGTTCTCCATGCAGTCTACTGCTTAACAGACAGCGCAGAAAGACACTACAGCAATTTTTCTTCTGTGCTCTTAAGTTGTTTACAAAAGCTTCGGATATGATTTCTAAGTTCACGTCAGTGGTCACCAGTAACTTGGCGTAAATCTTACTAATTGTATTTGTTGGGGGAGGTGAAGCTGTCCCATTTCAAGGAACAGTCCTTAGCTCTAGGAAATGGTAGAAAAAACCATTTAGCCACTTTGATGTTTTTTTATTCAATATTATTCAATATTTATTATATTATAGCTCTCGAGCTTTATGTTTTTAAATTTTAAAGTTTTGTTTGAGTTGTTTTTGGTAATATACTCAACCCACAATGGTAGTGTTGCTGTCTAGTGCTTCCATCCTGCCTGGGTGAATGGACACTGAGTTGTGATAGCTAGAAAAATTCAATATTTTGCTGCATTAGAATCATGTGGAAATGTCACATGTCTAGAACACTTTTTTCCCCCTAGTGGGATCAGCCCTGGCTTCCTCTTTAGCCACATAAGTAAAACAAAGCAGTTGTCAGGATGGGTTGTAGTCAATTAAACACATTTTATAGAATTAAGTTACTGATAAGATTTCCTGTCTTACATGTATCTTTCCACATTGAGTAATTGTTTCACCCAAGGACACACTGATGACCGTATGTCATTGTTCTTTCTATGTGAGCAGAATTGGGAAGGGCTGTGGGTATTTTCACCTTGTAGGCTTGAGCAGTTAACTACAGAAGTAAGTTTCAATCATCTATACTTGATTTTTCCATTTGGTCCTTTTCCAAAAGATTATAGTTCAGTTTGGCTCATCAGGGACAGCACTAGTAGCACCTTGTCATCTGGATACATTTTTACTTACCTTTTATTGAGTTCACTGGGTTGTTCCCTTTCTGTGAGAAAAACTAAAACTCTTTCTAACTAAAAACTACTCTGTGTGTATGTGAATGTGTGCTGTGTGTGTATGTGTGTTGGTCTTAGTGAAGGTGTATTTGTTTAACTGCTTTTATATTTCTATATGCTTTCTTTGATTAACATTTACTCATATTATAACAATACAAAAAAGCCAAAATAAAGATATAATAAATTGTCGTGTGCTCATCTTATGAAAAGTCGACTTTCTGTTACATCTACCACTCTCAGTGTTTCTTCTTGAGTGTTTTAAATCAAATCTTGCCCACCATGCTATTTGTGAATATTTGTTCAAAACTAGTCCAAAACTTAAAAAATAACTCAGTAAATTTTTACTTTTCCTTAGTATTTGGTTCATGCTTCCCAAGTCATTGAAAAGTGTATCTCCTTAGCCAAGACTGCGAACCCCGAACTGTCTTAAGCACTTCATCTTTAATATTGATGCAGATACCATGGCCTAACATTAGAAATTACATTGGTGGAATAGTTTCCCTGGGCATAACCATCCTCTCTATGTATTCATCAGTTGGAAGACATCTTAGGTTGTTTCCAATTTTCAGACATGTGAAGGGTACAGAATAAACATGAGGAGTAGAGATTTTTGAGTGTCAGATTTTATTTCTTGTACACGCACATAAATACTTGCATACATACATACATACATACATTCATATATGCATACATTCACATTCTTTTGTTTGTGGCTATTTAATTTTTCACATGTCATTCATGGAAGAGATTCTTCTGTTTTACTGATCCGTGTCTCTTTTTTTTTCTGCATAGTGTAGTACTATTTTGATAACTATAGATTTGTAGTGTATTTTGAAGCCAAATAATATAATACCTCCCGCTTTGCTCTTTGTATATATGTTTTTAATGATTTGGTTCCATAAACATTTTAGGATTCTTTTTTTCTACTTCTGTGAGCAATAGCAGCAGTATTTTGGTGGATTTCACGTTAGACCCATGGATTACTGTTGGTAGTGTGGACATATTAACAATATTGTTGTTTCTTTGAACCTGTGCTCAATTTTTTGACCTCTTTTATTTCTATAATCAATGTTTTATGTTTTTCAGCTTTTCTTAAATTTATTTGTAGCTATTGTAGGTATAAGTTTTTTTTTTTTTAAATTCTACCTCACATAATTCACTATTGGCATAGAACAATGTTATTGATATTTGCCTAGTGATTTCATTCCCTAAAACTTTACTAAACTCATTTATTGGTTCCAACAGGTTTTTTGAGGTTTTTATAATAATAATAATAATAATAATAATAATAATAATAATAATAATGATAATAATAATATAATAACTTTGTGTGATTCACATGTATGGAATGCATGTCATATATGCCACAGTTTCTGTGTAGAGTTCAGAATATAACTCTCAAATGTCAGTGTTCCCTTCGACGATGGGATCCAGCCTTGGTCCATATGTTGTGAAGAAAAAACGTTTACTTGCTAATCCATCTCTCCAGTGCAAGGTTTTCTTGCTCTAACATAGTGTCCTTTGCAAGTAGTGGTAATTCGATTTGTTTCTAATTTTGATTTTTTTTTTCCCCTTGTCTAATTGCTCTAGTGCGAACTTCCAGTAGTGTGTTTAATAAAAGAAGTAAAAGTTTTTATCTTTGTATCTATCACAATTTTAGAGAGAAAACTTTTAGCTTTCTCTACTCATTATTCTGTTAGCTGTTGCCTTGTGCAGTGGCTATTCCTGGTTGTCAACTTGACTATATTTGGAATAAACTACAATCCAGAATTGGAAGGCTCACCAGTGAACCTAATCTGGAGGCTGGGAGATAGAAGTTTCTGATCTGGATCTTGGTATGGAGATCTTGAGATTGATTCCAGAAGATTAAGACAGGGAGATCTCCGAGTTCAAGGTCATCTGGGATTAAAGATGTGGTGGCACACACCTTTAATCTGGGCTACACCTTCTGCTGGAGACCATATAAGGACATTGGAAGAAGGGAGTCTGGTGCTCGCTCTTTCGCCTGCTTGCTGTGTGGGACTAAGCAACTGCTAGATCCTTGGACTTCCATTCACAGCTACTACTGAACCATTGTTGGGAATTGGACTGCAGACTGTAAATCATCAATAAATTCCTTTACTATATAGAGTATATCTGTAAGTTCTGTGACTCTAGAGAACCCTGACTAATACACCTTGTATAAGGACTTTATTATGTTAAAGTAGGCACATCTTACATTTAACCCATTTAAAGTTTTTATCACGAAGGGAAGTTGGAGTTTCTCAAATGCCTTTTCTGGTATCTATTCACATGATTTTTTATATATATATATATATATATATATACACATTCGCTTGCTATGTTTTATCATGTTTACTAATTTGTGTATGTTTACCCACCGTTCTTTATATCCCTGGCATATATCCCACTTTATTATTGTGACTAATCTTGTCATTTGCAACAATATGAATAGAAACCGGCATTATTATGTTAAGTGAAACAAGCCAGATTCAAAACGATGAGTACTGTATGACATCACTCACTTCAGGATATAAAAAGTGAATCACACAGAAGCCAAATATAAAATGGTGGTTACCAGAGGCTAAGTAGGCATGCTGGAGTAGGGGCAGAGATTGGTTAATGGTCATTAAGTTATAGTTAGATATGAACCATAAATTTTGATGTACCAGTGCCCAGGAAAGTAGCTAGAGTAATAGTGATGATAACAATTATAAAATACTGTATATTTATAAAAAAATGAGAAAAAAGGATTTTACATGCTTCTAACATAGAGAAATGTTAAGGTAGACATATTTAACCCAATTTGAGTTCTACATAATGTACATATGTAATGCAATATCACATGGAACCCCATGATACGTACAAATTTTATTTTATCTATCATTAAAAATAAAACTAATTTAGTCACTCACAGTGTTGCATGACTGTAATCTTAGCACTCAGTATTCTGAGGCTATAAAAGATGATTGTGGGTTTGAAGCCAGCCTGGGCTACATAGAAAGTCTGAAACTAACCTGTGTTATATAGTGAGACTAGAAATAGCTTTCATACAAGTAAAAAGTGGCTTTTTAGCTTAAAAAAGTCTGACTGAAGAAAATTTCTTCCCACATTCCTGAGCCTGAATCACACTGGCAGACTGCTGTCGGGAACAGTTAATAAGAGGTTACATGTCTTATTTATCATTTTCTATTTCACCCTGGGGTTCCTTCAGAAGTCTTGATTGGATGCCATCTGGTCCTAGAGATTTTTATTTACATTAGTTTGTCAGTTAGGGCTAGGAAAATTCCATATTTCTTTCTAACACCTTTGACCTGTTCGTTTTTTAAAAAAGATGGAAGGGAGAGTCTTCCTAAAGTCTTCTTGAGTGAAGACTGAAGTATGAGTCACCCATTTCTCCCAGCATAGCCTTTGTATTCCCTAGTGACCTTGCACTTCCACAAAGCTCTCTGGCTTTGTTGTACTTAAAGGTGTTTGTATCTTCTGTTTTGCTGCCCCTTATGAGGAGTTCTATCTATATCTTCATGGGCCAGTTGTTTTTGGTTTGAATCTGTCTGCTCTATATTTCCCTCACTGGACAACAGCAAATTTTACTGTTACAAAAGGTTGTGTGGCCTCATTACATTACAAGTTTTGTTCATGTGCTTTCTGTTCTCATAGCTGCACATGCTTTTCCTGACTCACAAGTTCTACTGCAGTTTCTAGGGTTGCTTGATTGTTAAAACAAAACAAAACAAAACAAAAAAACAAAAAACACACACAAGAACACAATTTTCTTATAGTATCTATGTACCTTTTCATTATCATTTCTTTCTCTTTTAAGATTGTAAATACACAAGAGGAAAGTCCTCCCTCTTGGATGCCTACATCATGAATGTACTTGATCTTAAAGACTGATTCTCGCACAAAATACTTTTGATTCTATTTCAAAACCTGCTCCTGGGAGGCCCATGATCCATGTCTTCTTTTGGAAGGCTCTAAGGTGTTCCTTTCCACAGCTGCAGACCTGCCTTGTAAGCTTTCCTGTTCTTTCCTTTACCTGATGCATCAGTGGGGGAAAATTACATTTGGGGGGATTTAGAAGGCGCTAACTTATGAATATCTAAAGTGAAATAATATTACAGACTAAGCAGGACACACTACAAGTACACAGTTGCTGATCTAGACAGTGGATGTCATATTGGACACTGCAGCTCTTACACGGGTTTAAATAGGGACTCATTAGAAAATAGTAATCCAGTCATTTAAGTCTCCCTACAAGTCATTTTGTATTTCCATACTAATTGTACCCATACCTCTGATAGCACATTGGCAGAGCAAACTCTGGAGGAGGCATTTTAACTGACAAGAAGTTGATGAATATATTTAACTGTATTACTCTAATATACTTGCTATATCTCTTCTAATTAAAATAAGATTATCTTACAACGTCTGAAATGAATATCTGGCATAAGAGACGAGAAACATGATGAAAATGTTTTCATTAAATGCAAAGATACCCTGGGAGGCATGGTATTTTATCTCAGATCGCTAATAACATTAATATACCCTTTTAATCTCTGAAGCATTTAAAACTTAATAGGAACTCCTCAAAGAATGACAAAATTATAAGGGTCGAGAAGTTACTTTAACTTGAAAGTACTCACAGTTCATGGCTTGAGGAAGTGTAAAATTCTTCACTGGTTAATGCTCATATTTTTGTTTATTCTTCCACAGGTTTCAGAAGCCCCAATTGTTGGGGTAAGGTGGGGATATCCAAAAGAGGGTGGAAGTAGGGGTTAATGATTTCACTAAGAATTCTTCTTGGTTTTGGTAGAAGCCCGTGACTTGACTGTTCTTACAAGAATTTGTGTGCACAAGCATAGGGACTTAAGGCAAGTGATGTGAAAACTTGATCTCTAGTTCACAGATTGAGTTATGAGGATATTGTAGTTGCTCATTCATTAGCTTCTTTCACCTCATTCTTTGCACATAAGTATCCTTATTTGTTGCTTTTCTGTATTAGATGAGCTGTTTATAGATAGTAAATATCATTTTGTTACTTATATTGTTACCTGACTCCTTTTCTATTTAAATTACAGACAGACATTCGGTTGTTCCCTTGAGTGTTTTATCTAATTTTATTTTTATTCTTGATTTGAATGATAGAACAACATTCTACTAAAGTTTAAAAGGATAAGATTCTGTTCCTCTCTGTTTTGGGGGTTGATGTCTGCTCTGGGTAACTTGAAGTCTGTTTTCTCTTTTTTTTTTTTTTTTTTTACTTTTATAGCCATTTTACTGGTATAGCTCATAGATGCTTAGCACAAAAAATTCAGAGACAAGTGTGGTGAGATGTTGCTGCTCTGCTTAAAAAGGCATATTTCTTGGGATTTTCTGCAGTAAGTGTTTCCTTTCCAAACATGACACCCCTCACCACTGGAGTATGGGGTATTTTTTGTGTAACTTGTGTCTCATGTAAGATACACACAGTAATCTATTATCTCCTGGGTACCGCTATTCTGCTAGATCCAATAAGACTGTTCACTAAGACCTAATTTGATAAAATGAGGTAGGAAGACAAGAAGGAGAGATGATCAACACCTGCAGGAAGAGCCACTTACACCTAGGGATCCAGCTTCAATGGAAAACTACAGAAACGACTGCAGAGAGCCAGCGCATCCTGAGAGAACTGCATTCAGTCTTCCTTGTAGAATCAAATGAGTTTACCTTCAAAACCAGCACTGGACCATGTAAAGCTAGTACTACGGAGTAATAGCGTGGGGAGAGGTTTCCAGAACAGCAGAAAGCCCATGAGAGTCTTACGTCCAATCCTTGGACCAGCCTACGCTGGTTTGATTTGTTGTCTTGTTATCTTTTTGAATCCCTTATAACTTCAATTTCTGACTCTACAACTCCTCCATATTTTCCTCCTCTTTCTGCTATTGCTTTTAAAATAAATTAGACCAAAGAAAGCTTCATATTTACTCCAGTACTCTAGTTCCTTGAGGTTAAGCCTTTGCCCCCCACCCCCCTGTGCCTGATCATGTATATACAAGGCTTGTCTTTACTTTTCTGTTTTTTTGTTTGTTTGTTTGCTTTGTTTTTTACAAGCATCCTTTTCCATTGGCCAGCAACCTTGGCCAGTTGAACCCACGCTGAACATTCACTATAACAAGATTTTTGTTTGGTTGGTTTGGATTTTTGGTATTCTCTGCCATCCATCTTTGAAACCTACACAGACATTGCAAGCTCCTCATTTTCAGGGTGTTTGTGAGGAAAGCAGGTTAACTGAATTAACTGTAGGATTTTGATTTTCCGTTTTTAATGTTAAGCACCTGTATTTGCAGCTGTGGG
Source organism: Mus pahari (assembly GCF_900095145.1). NCBI lineage: Eukaryota > Metazoa > Chordata > Mammalia > Rodentia > Muridae > Mus > Mus pahari. The sequence goes on along the minus strand of NC_034594.1, from coordinate 30,791,402 downwards.
ATAACAGAAGGTATTCAATGGTGAAGGTTCAACTGTGCCTGACACACAGGGTTGGTAAAGGGCTGCAGATCTTCAGTGAAATTGTTTGATAACAGTATCCTCAGAGTTACCAAATTTGTAGCATTGGAATCAACTTGCTATTATGGGCCACTATTGAGTGTGTTTTAAGTGGTGCCTGTTTGTTCAAACAAAATGCTTTACTGCTTCATTTACCAGCATTTAGAACTTCCCACTCCTACCCCTTGGCTGGTTCTGACCTTTCTACTCTGTATTTTAAAGATCCCTAGACACCCAAGCTGAGGAGTTCTCATGCTTAAGCTGACCTGTTAGCCTTCTCAGAGTGCCAGTTGCTTGTTTGAACTTTCAGTTGACCAACCTTTTCCCCTCACTCTAAGCCACAGGTCAGAAGTAAATCCTTTTGGGCACCACAATGACTTGGCAATGTGAGTGGGTTCATACAAGTTAGGAGGATCTGTGTCTCTTCAGTTAGATTCTGAACAGGCTTCAGTTGTTATTTTATTTTATTTTTTAACAAGGATATTGCACTGGTGACAGGCAAGTGTCCTTTTTCAGAATCACCTGGGGTGCTTATTAAACATTTAAATTTCCAGACTTGTTGTGGGAATTCAAACCAACTGAATCTGAAAATATGGAACCAGGGTGAACAACTTTGTTCAGAACTGTCTCAGATAATTTTCATGCATTCAAAAATTTTTGTAATTGACTTCAATTGCCAGCTTGCCTTCCTTCCTTCCTTCCTTCCTTCCTTCCTTCCTTCCTTCCTTCCTTCCTTCCTTCTTTCCCTCCCTCTTTCCCTCCCTCCCTCCTTTCTTCCTCCCTCCCTCCCTCCCTCTCTCGCTCCCTCCCTCTCTTCATTCGTTCCTTCCTTCCTTTTGTTCTTTCTTTCCAGTGTTGAGGATGGCACTCAAAGCCTCATAAACACATTGCCAACTGAACTAAATCCCCAGACATTTATTTTATAATTTAAAACGCTTCTGAGGTATTTATCAAATGTGAAGCAAAGGATAATAACAGTGCATACTCTTTTAGCACAACTTCAGGAGGCTGCCGAACACATTTAAACAAATGTAGGCTTCCCGTTTGTGTTTCATAATCCCTGAATTAAAAAGCATTGAATCCCTGCCAAGGCTTGTTTAAGGCTTCTTCACTACTGTAACTGGTCTTTTTCTTCTGTTCTTTAATATGAATGTTACTAGGATGTCATAACTTCTTATCTGGCAGCCATGCACTATGTGTACAAATTCTCGTTATAAAAGGATGAGGCTCTTATCAAAGGGAAAGTTGCATTTCCTCTTCAGTGTCAGAAAACACTCCCAGGTAGGCTTTTTCATGAGAGGAAAGGCTATGAACCATGTGTGTTGCATGGGCAGAGTGTGGTGACAGTCAATATTCTCAAGAAAAAGCAAGCTACCTATGCGATTAGCTCAACTTTCAGGGCCATAAGTAACCATAATAAAGGAGTAGTCCTAATTATCACAAGTCATTCTCATATGTGACAGAGTAGGGATGCAAAGGACCTCGGAGCACACTAGGTCTGCACTATGAACCATATTGGTGTGTTATCAGATCTAGGTACTTTTGATTAATGAGCCCCGATTTCTTGATAGGATACCATGACACTGGTCATTAGGAAAAATCAGAGGTAAAAATATGGAGTCAGGGAGTCCATTAAGGAAAGCCCAGTGGCTGGACTGGTGGCCTGCTGTTTCCTTTGAACTGTATTTTTCACTATGTGATACTACCTTCCTCTACCTGATTGTACAACAAGAGGAGAGCTAGCTTAAGCCTAATTGATTGGATTTCTTTGAAGACTGTGTCGTATTAGAACAACAGACCGTAAAAAGGAAATCTGTGGCCCTCACTTGACTTCTGGTAGAGTTAGAGATATTCAACCACTTCTTGCTCTTGACTCTCTTTCATAACTTTTTCATTAACATCTTTCTTAAATCTTTGGAATTGAAGGGATTTAACCTTATACATTGGCAAGATCTGTGTAAAAGATTTCTTTATATAATTTACATAGCTGGTATAGGAGTCAGATAGCGGCATGGCCCAGCTGCTGCTATGCTACAGAGCAGGCTGTCAATGAGTCAGCATGTGTCTGGAACCAAGTAGGTGTTGATTATTTCCACAGCCCAGCTTTCTTCTAAGACTCATAGAGCTTAGAACCCACCCAGAGAATTCATCCTTAAGATTCTATTCCTCTACAATGAATGTCGGAGTCCAGTCCTACGAAAGTTCTCTGTTGTCATTTAGTATATTATTCTAAAACCTATTTGGTAAATGCAATGAATATTGATTATATCATAATTTTTATGGGTCAAGAATTCAAATTACTTGGGAGGTTCTAGATTAATGTTTGTCACAGGTGACGGTGAATTTACTAGTTGGGACCGCAGTTATCTAAAGGGTCAATAGGAGAAGAATCTACGTTCAAGCTAATTGTGTGGCTATTGAGAGGTCTCAATTCTTGTTTCATGAACGGTTTCATATCACTGGCTTGTGATAATGCTCAGTGACTTTTCTCAGAAGAACTTATGTATGACCCCATTTTTTAAAGCCAATCTTGACATGTTTCATTCATTTGAAATCAATACATGTAGCCAACAGTCAATGGCAGGCTGACCCAGGGCATTCGTAGTTGGAAGGTGGAATCATGAGGCCTCTTATGCTCCCTGCCATGACCTTAGATTCCTTCTATGTGACACTTGAATTCTTTTGTTATCTAAAACTATGCAAGTAGTTTAATATGATGGAACTGCCACAGCCTAGGAAAGAGTTTGAATATTCCGGGAGTTATGAAATTATGAAGGTAGAACTCATCAGTCTAGCCACGCAGGACCGTTGTACTAAGTTAAAAAAAATGAGTTTCCACTCTGGCTCTTGTGTTTACTCAACATGCAAGCTGTGATTTCATATCGTCATTTCCACATCTGCTAACAGATAACTACATGTTGGAGTAGATGGCACACACAGGGTGGAGCGATTAGAAAGATTAATAAAGGGGATGCTTTCGGAGGGAAAGGCAATATTAAAGGGGTAGTCAAGGGACTGAGGTGGAGAAGAGTTACCTTATCTAATGACAAGGGAGATCAGCAAATTATCTGTCATTGGTCAGATGTTTTGATAGGACACAGCCAATCTGCTGTGACAGGGCAGGGTTAGAATAATTTCTGTGCTTGTTTTTTTTCTCTCCCATCACCAAACTTGAGGTAAATTACAGGTAAGCTGAGCCCACTTCAGAGCAAAAGAGACAGTCCAGAGTTGTCAACCTCCCAAACCACAGGGAGGCCTCAGGCCAGGGTGTGGATTACAGGGAGTGGCTTTGAGGGCAATGTGGGAAGTTGTTCAGCAGAGCAAGCGCATATAGCAGCTAACAACAGTCACATGCACAGCGAACAGGTGTGCAATTAATGTTAAGTATTATAATGATTATCATTGCCTGCCAAAGGGTCTGTGAATGCTGATTAACTACATTAGAATGTTTGTGTGGGAGAGACCACAAAGAAACTTCATTTTCCTACCTACGGAGTTTGGATGTGAGGATCTCTGCACCAGGAGAACTGCCTAGCATCATTTACCTCAGGCAAGCTAAGAGAAAAAAAAATCTCATTCAATACCATTCTCTATCCAATGACCCATTAATGGACCTCCTTGCTTCACTTTCTCACTGGTACAGAATGGTAGAAAGCTTCCTTCATTATATTTTCTAGCATCTCTCCAGATCAGACATCAGCTTCCACCCGAGAGCTAGCCTTGCTAGGCATGGATGTGGCTGCAGCAAAGCTCTGCCATCCAACGTTCCTCCCACCCAGCTGCCTGCCTCTATCAGCTCCAACAGCCACAAACGTTGCCACTCCCACGTAATTCAGAATACAGCATTCAGAGGGTTCCTGAACATCAGGTTGGAAACCAGCAACAGATGGAGCGATGTGTAACATGGAGAGGTAGCAAGAAGCGGTGGGCAGTGAGGCAGGGAGCCACATGGGCAGTCTGGGAGGTGAAGTGCAGAAGGCAGGGTGGCAGTTCTTGGTGTACATTCCTAGGAAGCTGTGGTTTTCACCTACGCTCGCTCCCTTTTTCCTTTTTTTTCCTTTTCTGTGACCAGTGTCCAAATGGAGCAAACCTTGCTGCTCACGTGTTTTGCGACGTGGCATGTCTTCTCTGCCCCACAATTCCAAGCATCTCTTCAAGGCTGAATTTCAACAACTCTATTATCCTTTGAGGAAGAAGCCAGTGTGGCACAGATGGTATTTTAAACGTATTTGTTTCTGTGTCAACTGCTCTGTTCTGAACATAAACATCAATTCAGTGCCTTCACTGTTGTAAGTGATAAGCTGCAACAGCATCACTTGTTTCCGAGTTAAACGACAGCAACAAAATGAAAAATCACCATTAAAAGGCTATATTTGCATATTTTATGCTGTCAAAGAACATGGCACTAATGTAGCATAAGGAGAATTCTTAAACAGAAACAATACACTTTTCAAAATCTAAGGAAGATTTTTTTTTTAATGCTGAAATTTCACTTATAAAAAGAAACAGGGAATGTTTATTTCACTGGCAAAATAATAAAAGCACTTTCGGGTGACATTTTTAATAGCATATTAATTTGAAATTGTAATTTTGAGGAGTAATTTCATTTACATAAACAGCAAATGCATTCTAAATGCTTGGTACTATCATAATGACTAGAAATTAAATTAATAATGATAGGGAAGTTAAAATCTGACATAACCTTCTTGAAAATTTTTTATTTACTCCTATTGAAGTCACACACTGGACTTCATTTGTTGTTTTAGTTTTGCAGTTCTTCAAATTTGGGAGTTTAAATTGACTTTCAAGAGGCATTCATAGAAACGTGAACCAACCAAGCATTTTAACAGCTGCATGGCCTGATGGGTCAATGACATACACACAACACTCGAGTCTGCAAACACACACACACACACACACACACACACACACACCATAATGTTAATTACATTGCTCCTTTTCATTCTAAATTATATCTAAGCTACAGAATAAAATCAAGACATCCACAAGGCAGGGAGAAGGTTTCTTTTTGCACCCTGAAGAAGTATATAAGTACTACTACAGCTGCTTCTGGTTACAGGACTCCTTAGGGTGGGTTCTTTATTTCCTTTCTTTTCTCCTCTTTCCAGAGCACATCATGATGGTCAGTAAGTCTCATCCTGCTGTAGACTGCAGGCCCTTTAATGAGACACAAGGCAGCAGGCAGCCTTGATTCAGAAGGGTTGCACCATTTGGAGATTCAAAGATTGAGAGGTAAGCCTGGAATTTGATTATTCTATGAGTCACGTATAGAGTGAACAATTCTCTCAGGAAGTGTAAACACGGTCCAGAGCACCCAGTAATGCTTGCTGGTTGGCAAGCTTTTGGTCACTATCTTACAAGGTTTTGGTCTCTTTGTTTCCTAGACTAGATTATGACAAGAAAGTCAAAAGATTATGTCACTACCTATGAAACACCAGGCAACACAAGGCAAATTACGCTCCACCCAGAACACTCTTTTACTACCAGAATGCTCCACTGATATAATTTCAGTGTGCCTTGGCCATAATATCTCAGGTATCCCACTGCTTGGGCAAAACTTCTCAAATGGCCCACAGAACAACCATTTTACCAAGATGGTGCTTGTCCTGCCAATCCCAGTGACTCTTACTCATTTCCTTTTACCCAAGCTTCAAAACATTAACTGAAAGAGAATGATAAAATGGATTTCCACAATTTAGTAAAATTATTTATTCTGAGATTTGAACCAGCCACTAGTAGACTAAGTTGCTGGGTGTCAGAGATCTTACAGCTCATTTGTGTAACAGTTTCTACCCAGAAATTGAAAGTACATGGCTAGCTCTGTGCTAGGGTTCCATGTACTCAATGTGGAAGGTCATAGAGTTGGAAAAGCCCTTTGTAGTTAGCTAAGGGTGTTGTTCTTAATATAGTTCCATTCTCACAGCCTCTTTCTGGAGTTCACTGGACCCAAGACAGATTGGAATGGGCTCAATGGAGACGACAAACACAGCACAGTCAAATCCCATTGGGATGTCTACTTTGCTTTTCTTAAACCAAGGAGGAAAAGACTAATGAAATTTTAATAATAAATATACAAACATATAATAGCAATATCTGCAGTTAAAACCTGTTTAGTCTCTGTTAGTATCTTATAGGGCTGCCTCCAATACACTTGATCTGACCTATTTAAGGTCTTCTCCTTTCTAGTCATATCTATTAATCATTAACCAAGCAGGCTCTTTTTATCTGAAAATTTAAAGCATCATGGTATAGTATAATAAAGACAACTTTGCAAATAGCTTTCCCCCATCTCCTCTCTCAGTTCCTCCACCTGGCCCGAAAAGCTCAGAAGGTGAGATCGCGTGCTGTGGGGCTGTCCCGAGTGGCCTCCCTGCTTGCCACTGCTGAGAGAATTTATTCAGAAAACAGTTCTTTCATTTGCAGCTGTCCAAGTGGAAAAGATCACTTCATAGCTCTTACCTTGGTAGCTTTGGAATTACTGATCTTCAGTGGCCAATAGTTTTTTTTTTTTTTTTTTTTTATTGTGTCCTTGCAAATGGATGGGTACTGAGAGAATCGAGACCCCGAGATTCTAGCGTGTGCTGCCTTCTCCGTCCTCGCTGCCTAACTTCACGGATGCTTCAGTTTTAGCTTATACCCCAGTCTACCTTTTGCCATTTCTGATCTCAGAGCCAGTTAAAAAGCTGTTCTTTCTTTTTTTTTTTTACAAAAGAAAAACCCAGAAGCAAGAGATGATGACGGGAAATAAAGGCATACTCATTTTCATCCTGGCTGTTCGAAAGGGTTGTGTCTGACACCTGCCACACTGCTTGTTGCCTGAGCTCTACTGCACTGTTCTTACCGCCCCCCCACCCCCACCCCCACTTTGGCCACTGGTGCTTCACAAAGCTCTGTTTCTTCACACTGCCTGTCATGGGTGCTGGAGGGATGGAATGAGAGACAAGGAAAGATCACAATTTTTTAAGTGTGTCTCGGAGTTCAAGTGCCTTTCAGATGCAGTAGATCACTTTTAATCTGACATCTCCTAATTAAACTGATTGGGAGATAAAATGCATCCAACAAGTGTCTGAATTATAGAAGTTAAAAAGCTCTGGGAGCTGGCAACGCCATTTGAGCTCCTAAACCTCCAGGAGACTGAGTGTCCTTGAGTGCCCTCCTAGCAGGGAGTTCCAGGCCTCGGCTGGGGGCTTGCTGTCATGTTGTAATCACTATAATTTATAGCACATCAGCTTCATACCCTTTGCCCCACCAGGGAGCCACCTGGAAGCTAAGTCAGCTTGATGCAAGATCAGAATAAAGAAAAAGGAAAGGAAAAAGAATGCTACCCCCCCCCCCCTTAAAGACTCTATACAATCAGTGTGCCCTTTAGGGCATCTTTTTGAGGACTAACTTTCAAAATGAACACACCTTCAATTTCTGCTGCTATGTGCTATTGGAGGGTAGTTATCATATATATAGAGCAATTTCTCCAGCATCTTTGGTAGAAGTTCAAGTATGACTTCAGTTTCATTCATTCATTCATTCATTTACTCACTCACTTACTCATTCATCAAACATTACCAACTGGGTTTTAACAAGACAGACTTCTAGATCTTAGGAGGGTGGACACTTCTTGAAGTAATGTTAGAGACATGAAAAAAGGTAAATATGAATGTGAACAAGATAAAGTCTGGGATTCTATCACTTTTGATGTCTAAAATTATCTTGCTCAACTCTTGCTCTTGGCACCCCCACTTTAGGTAGAAAGAGACATTGTATTGCTAAGATTATTCAGATTGGGGGAATGGGCAGGAGGTGAGAGAGGAAAGGCAGAAACGAAAGAGCCAGGAGCAGTGTATGTGAGACAGGATGGTTTCCACAGGAAACATGAAAATCGTCAGAGCAACTGCAGCACCCCTCAGATAAGCCCTCAGCTGCTCTACAGGTAGGTGAGAGACGCACTTGTCTTCCCAGGCAAGGATGACAACATGGTGGAACAAAATCGATTTAGGGTTGACTTGGATTCTCATGCTAACATTGCTTTCTTCCAGATCTGACACTGGGTGAGTTACTTGTAAATTTCTAGTTATATTATCATAAAACGGATATTGTCATCAGATAGATCAGAGACTCTCTATAAGAAATAAGTGAAAGACTATTCATAGAGTGACCCCAATGATTCCCGTATCTTAAACAGATGAGCAGGAGTAAATGCTTGCAGTTCTCTAGTTTATCTCTATTCACAAATTGTCATTTGTGTGTGTGTGTGTGTGTGTATAACACATTATTGCAATCCATAAGCTGTGGTAACAGTTTCTTAAAATTCTCCACGATAACTAGTAAAACTAAGTCAGTGACTTGTCACATCCTAAAATTACTTGGGTAGAGTGCTAATGCAGAACTATTTAGGCTGAGTTGGATTTTTCAAATTTCTTCAGGCAGTTGCTTTGATTGTTAACTGGGGTGAGAAGATCATGGCAGAATCCAGGCAGCACCACTTCATGGGTTGGGGCCTGAACTCTCTAAGAATGAAGAATGTTACCTGAGTGTGTACAGCCTAGCAACCAAGCAAGATACCCTTTCTTTTTGTTTGTTCCTGACTGTGGATGAGATATGGCCAGCTGCTTGAGTTCCTGCCTTGATGCTCCTGAAATGATGAACCATAACATGGAATTATAATCTGAATAAACCCTTCCTGTCCTCAGTCGCTGCTTGTCAGATGTCTCTTCACAGCCAGAGAAATGAAACCAGGACAGGATAGCTCATTGTATTACTCCCAAGCTCAGCGAAGGGGTCCTGACTGTCACAGGGGAAGGGTTTTGATTTGTCTATTTACTGTCAAATCCAGCAGTGCTCCTTTGAGTCTGACCACTCTTTAAGTTTGAACTTTTAAGGCATTTGGTATTGTGAAGGAACAGCTCCATGAAGGATCAAAGAAGGGAACATTCAAGGTCAATTCCAGCATTTTAAAGGAAGGGTGTCACAGCCCTGGGCAGAATAGGAAGCAGCTAGACCTAGGGAGAAAGCAAGGTAAGAGAATAGAAAGCCCTTGACTTGAAAGAAGCAAAGCACAACAACAAGAATCAAACAGTGTATCTCTGCAGTGTGGCTGGAGCTCTGACAGAGAAATCTGCAAGGATGAATAGAAGGAAGTAAGACCCAGATGAGTGGAAGGATTTTCTCCTAATCCCCCAGTGGCTTCACATTATCTCTAGACGTTTGTTCGAAAGAAATCTTGTGAAATCTTCCTCACAGAAGCCTTGGGGGATCTCAGACCTGAACATGCCTCTGCATGTCATGTCTAGTTGCCGAATAAATGTCAAGAATTCTGAAGGGAAATGATTTTGTTCCCTGGATCATGCCTCTTTACATCAAATGCAAATCAGAGTGAACAGTCTTCCATTAATGTCTTCCCACAGCAGTGGTTGACAGGTGGTCGACTATAGTCTAGAAGTAGAGCTGCAAAGGCGAAACACCCACCTCAGGTCGGGGATTCTCTGATTTCAATGCATTGACAATAAGATCCCCTTTCTGATTTGGATCTGTAGCCTTTTTCTCAATGCTATCTGCTTGGAGTAGATCACGCTCTTCCCCCACTTTTCCTAGACGCTCAATGGATATCTTGTCTTTCCCTTTTCCCTTGATAGCCTTTTCTTTAGTTACTCAGATCTCTGTGGACTGGGCGAGAACGGGGCTGAGCGAGTGGTAAAATGAAATTGCCATCTTTTGCGGTCAGCCAGCACAATGAGCATTTGAGCTCCTTGAAGTCTTTTTGTGTAGTTTTCCGGAGGAGCATTTACTCGCTCCCACTGAACTGATAATGATGAGGCCTCTGTGTCTGTTGCCTTCAATCATTTTCTTATTCTGCCAGCTCAATGATTTTCTTCAACTCCACTCCCGCCAGCTGGTCTGGCTGAGGTGAAAGGGAGACAAAAAACAAAAAAAAAACAAAAAAAAACCAAAAACCAAAAAACAAACAACAACCAAACAAAACACCACCACAAAACAGAAAAGAAAACAAACAAACAAACAAAAATCTCCTTTTGGTGAGGGCTACTGAAAACTTCACTTTTAGTTTTTCTTAACATGTAATTGGAAGACTGTCTCAGAAAAAATATTATATTCATGTTCATAGCAGGAAAAAAAAAAGAAAAAAAAAGAGGACATAGGAAAAAAAAATGACAGAAAGAGATGAGAGAAGAGGAGTGTCAGAGCAGCGACAGATGTCCTTAAAGCAAACATTTCTTCCTTGCTGCCCTAGTGAGCTCGGAGCTCATTTTTTTTAATCTCTTTAAGATTCTTTACCCAGAGGCTTAAACTCAACCCTGAACAGAAAACTTCTGAAATCTAGATCCTCCCTGGCTACAAAACAATTCAGCTTACATGATCACATGTCAGAAGCGAAACTCTGTCTTCTATCGAGGAAGACCAATGTCCCAGTGTACACATCATGCCAGAAGAAAGAATGATCGCGCCCGTCAAGATCCAGTGCTGAAGAAGTCCTTTCAATTAGGGCATGACCGTGGCATGCCATGGCAAGGCTAAATGCCAAAGCGTGTCCTGATCACTAAGTACAAGCCTTTCCCCCAATCTCTGCATGCCTGTTAATTAAGCAGGAGAGTTAATTTATGTAAATCATGCATTACTGTAATTGGGCGCAAGTGCATAGTCATGTACATCTTATTTAGAAGTGAAATATAATGTTATTATGTGGATACTGGTGCATCAGACTCTCAACCCTCTGGGGGGACGTCAGCAATATCGCTGGCTGTTTATAAGACTCACTCTTTGGTCTGGGAGCTTGGTCTGGACTCCTATGAAAGACTCTTATTCTCAAGGTCTAAGCCCCCGGAGGAGCACTAAGCTGGACTGTGCAGTGAAGGGCTGTACCAAAGGAAGGATGCTTCCCGCAGTGAAGAAAAGAGCTTGGCACTGCCGTGTGAGGGATAAAGCCACCTGGCTCCAGGAGGGCTGAAGGTATACAACCAGGGCTTTCCTTTCCATTTCTCTCTTAACCTCCATTTTTCTCTTTCTCGTCATCTTTTCAAACCCAAACAGTACTTTTCCAATGGCTGGTTCTGCTTGGCAGTCCTAACCCATATATCCCCAGGCAGACTGCAGATGGATTTGTCTTCTGGAAGCAAGGAGTAGTCTGTTTCCTTTTTTAGCTTGTCTTTTCTAATGCAACTCGGGATTGCTTTATGATCCTAGGATTTTGTTTTCCAAGTGCAGGCAGATTAGATACCATCCAGCAGTCTGTGTTTTCGATTGCCACCACTCCTGCACAGCCCCGAGAGGGAAGCTGGCCTCGGGTGCAGGGACCTCATAGTTTCTCTATTCTCTATCTAGGCAGCTGATCTAGGGCTTTGGGACAAGGTTGCTCTGCAGAATATAAAGCATCTAATCTACATATCTCAAGGTCGAGATTTGTGAGGAAGAAAATATGCAGAGGATCGACTGTTTACTTTAAATACACTCTGTCCTCACCAGGAGCCCGGGCATTTATTTTAGGGAGTTGTGTTGAGGCCTCATTCTTGCCCAGCTTGCCAAGACAGGTCTTCTGTCTGCAGCCTCAGGGTGCAGTGGCTTAGCCATTCCAGCCTCTGGATGCCCCTTGTGCTCCTTGAATTCTGGCTGCCATCCCACACTTGAGAAACCCTGCTAAAACACTTCAGGTTCCTTTCTTCTGGAAAGAGTATATGAATAAACAGACTCTTAGGTCTCTTTTATAATGGTCCCCTCCCTGCTCACCAGCTGTTTGATATGCCCATTTCTCACCCTACCATCACCCTTACTGTTCCACCCAGATCTTATCTGCCCTTTATGTTATCATTCCTTCCAAGATCTGCCATTGGTCTGGAGGATATGGATGTGGATAAATGAGATGGCTTCTAAGATCATGCTTTAGTTAGTAAGGAGGGAAGTGTGTTCCCTGTTGGCCAAAGTATTTTATCTTAATCTTTGTTCCTATAAACAGACTTGTTAAAATAACTTAGGGCATAACATTAGAGTAGTAGAATAAAACATTTTTATTAGACCAGTTTGTTCAGTGGAGTTCAGTGTCTTTTTCTATTAGCCAACTTCAATTGGTCAAGGAGTGGCAGGCATTTGTATATTCCTTTATTTAAGTAATATGTTTTTGTATATATGTTCATGTGTGTGCATGTGTTCTTGTTTTTGTGTGCACACACACGTGTGCCCATGTGGGTGAGGCCAGAGGTTGTGGTACTGTACCAGGTACTATTCACCTTTTTTTTTATTTTATTTTTTTATTTTGGAGACAAGGTTTCTCAGTGACCTGAAACTCACCAAGTAGGATAGGCTGGGTGAACAACCCATGGATCTGTCCATTCCTATATCTCCAGCTCTGGAATTACAAGTACTTGCCACCATATCTGGGTCTTTTTTATGTGTTCTCTAGGCATTGAATTCAGGTCCTAAAGCCTGTGCAGCAAGCACTTTACTGGCTGAGTTATTTTCCCAAGCCCTCTCTATTTTAATTTAATTTAGTTTTATATTATGTTCATCTTTGAATATATATCCATAGAAATGATATTCGCAAATGCAATGATGTTTTCTCTTGGTCTTGGTATGGATTATCTTTTGTTTAGGTTTACCTACATATTCTAATCTTCAACATTAATCAAACATAACTTCTTAGTATATTTATTAATAATCTGATATTCGGTGATGATGATGTAGGTGGGACATTGCTCTGTGCTTTGGAAAAGCTGGAATGAAAGATTCCCATTCACAAGGTCTAAGCCCCCGGAGGAGCACTAAGCTGGACTGTGCAGTGAAGGGCTGTACCCAAGGAAGGATGCTTCCCGCAGTGAAGAAAAGAGAGGTGGTTAGCATTGTGAGAATGAGAGGAAGCCCAGCAAGAGGAGACACCCACAGGGAGGAATCACATGGAGCCATCTCAAAATACACCCCAAAGAGTAGATTTGATTGTGGGGGTTTTGAGAGCTACTTTCTCAGGGTGGTTACTATGCCCAAGCCTCCTATAGAGCCAGTGCTTTAATGCATCAAGAAGGCAGGAGTGTTCATCTAGCACACAAGTCTGGCCCTATTTCTGGTTCCTTTCTCCCATGACAACTGATCTTGCTTTGAAGAACTCACCTGAGTTTTTGCCCTGCTTGGATTAGAAAAGTAAAGGCAAAAACTATTTTTTCCACTTCTTATCTGGTGGAAGATGAATGATGACAACTACCTGAAAAGTTGAAAGTATACAGGATACTCAAATTAGACCATTTATCCTTGGTGGGGCTCCACCAAGGTTGTATCCCTGGAGCACGTGAACCAATAAAGCAGATTCCAGCCATAGTGCGACTGGCAGCACATCTTATATACAGTCCTGATACTGACTTCAAGGGGCCATGGACAGTCTGATTTATGTGCTGGTTATAAAACTAATCGTATTACTGCATATAACCCTCCATCCTTCCTCTCTCTTTTATGGGTGCTTCCTGTGGATGCTCATATAGAGATATCAATTAATTCAATGAAGAAGCTTTCATTATTGATGTCCAGATGATTAATTATGTAACTGAAATGTCTGCTGTAATAGAGGAAGAGTGGTCTATACAGGTACAGCCTGACTTGGCAAAGGGAAATATTAGCAGAGTCTAATGTGACTTTGAGATAAGCTTTGTCATAGTTCAGTATAGTTCATAGTCTGCACTGGCTTCACCTCGACGATCCACTCAAAGAGACTATGGTGCTGCAGAGTCACAGCGATCCTGACTCATCTCTCATTGGAAAGCACAGGGGTCCGACGCTATGTGCATTATTAGGACTTTAAAGGAAAAGAAGGATGCCCTCCCCTTTCAGACATGATAGTAGTGGATGAATTTGGGGCAAATTAGGTGAGTTTGACTGTTTTTGACATTTGGCCTCTCTCTCTCTCTCTATAGCCTTCATTTACCAGAACTAAAACCTCATTCTTGTCTCCAAAGACAAAAGAAGCATTCCTTTGAGTGACTATGATTGCTGGACTCAAGCTAACTCTGACCATATGATTCCCATCATGCACCACTCTATGGATAAAATATGACTTATGATAAATACTTATGGTACCATAAATATTTATTATAGTCGTATGAAGTATTTCCAACTACTTCCATTTAGCTTTGTGCATGCCAGTGTTCCAAGCTCAAACACTGATTGCCGTTGCATTTCTCAGAGTAGACACACCGTATAGAGATGCTGCTCCCTTCATTTTAAATAGGAGGCAAAGGGAACTTGGGCAAACTGCCTAAGCTTAAGTTGGTAATGTAGTAGCCTTAAGTAGGGACCCACATCTGCCTCATTTCTGAGGCCAAAACTTCAATATTATATTCACTTTGAAGCTACATTCTTACTAATTATGATGGTACCCTGAAATATTTCACTGTATTTTTAATTCTTTGACCAGAACTTAAATTGTTTGGGATTTTATGGCTTGACAAATCCTTGTCTATCACCTTTACCTCCTCTGGAATCAGAGATTTGTCCCTACCCTCTGCCACATCACAGGCCAAGAATAGTGTCAGGTAGAACACGCACACCTAGTAAATGTTTGTAGAAGAAGTAGAAGACATTAGAGAGAGTCACATTGCTTTCAGGCTAACAGAAAGACTGACTTTTGTTAATAAATGTGGCACAACATAGGAACCCCCAGACCAGAATCAGGAGGCTGGCGGTTGAAATAGAGGCTTCCTTGAGAATCTCTTACTTTCTCTGAGCATTGTGAAGACAAGGGGGACATGGATGGCGTGAAGAATATAAAACTGCAGAGATGAGACACCGGAACATGTGTGGAGACACATTCTGTGTGAAACGGTCTCCGGGGCCATCAGGAATCCCATGCACTTGGAACTGACTGGTGGTGCAGCCTTTGTTATTTCCTGTGTCATTTTTCATTCACCACTAAACCTCCTTTTGGGTCTCTGAGAACTCTAATTCAAGGAACCAGGATGAATTGATAGTTTCTTTCAGGTAGGAATTCAGGTTTTTTTTTTTTTTTTTATACTTTTTCAACATCACCCCACAGCCTAGCACAGGGCTTTCAGTAAATATATGTGTTGTAAGTATATATTCAATATGCGAAATGGATGTTTAGATGTTTATTTAAAAGTAATCAGAATTCATGTTTATAGTAAACAGCCATAATAGTTAATGTGTTGAGCTGGGCGTGGTGGTGCACGCCTTTAACTGCTTGTGGACGTTGTACATCGTGGTGCGCACTAGGCTCCGCACCACGATGTACAACGTCCACAAGCAGGGCTACACAGAGAGACCCTGTCTCACCCCCCCCCCCAAAGTTAATGTGTCTCAGATAGCAATAATAAAACTTGGCGCCTTTTCTTCTGAACATGTACAAACTTAGACTTAAAGTGACTGGGTGGCCTAGAGATGACAGAATTCTGTTCTAAGATGTGAGATGATTTGCTCAGGGATCCGAAGTTAGGCTATGGGCACAAGAGGAGCTGAGCCAAGTAGGGAGTATGTTTCTTAGAATTTGCTTTCTGCAAGTTGTTCTATATCTTGAACTGGTTAGATCACACTTGGTTAGATTATGCCATGTAAACCCTACACTTTAATTGTTCTATTGGCAAAGTGGAGTCTAGGTAAAGTCAGGAGAAAATGACATAGATGCCAGGAGAAGGTGGGGACTGTGTCACATGAATTGCAGAGGAGGAAGTTAGGAATGTTTGCTTGGAGAAGAACATAATTGCAGAACTCTGGAGTGAACTAAGAGAACATGATTTCTGTCTTTATATTTTAAATATGGACCATTGCTCCTTTGTCCTGTAGAGGAAGAACAGGAATCAAAGTAAAAGCAAGTGCAGAGAAGTGGGCTTTAGCTCTGTGTGAGGAAGAATTGTTTAGCTGATTGGGATGGTCCAAGAAGGAAACTGCAAATGATGGGAGATGTTTTAGCAGAGGCCAGATGATTCCTTCCCTAATGGATTGTGAGTTCATGTGGATGAGACACCAACTTCTATTTGAATTTCCCTTGAAACAGAAATAGCATCAAACATACAGCAAATCTTCACTTAGGTTTCATTATGCAAGTTTTAAAAGCAATTCTTTCATGGCGTAGGTCAGCATAGACCTTAGCTTTATGATCTTGGATAAAAATTTAAATATAGTGATAAATAGACATGTAACAAAATCAGTCATTTTATATTTTTGTAAGCAAAGTTCAGTGAAATTGTTACTTTAAACCTATGCCTCACTATGAATAGTACATTTTTTCCCTCTTCTTTTGGAAGAAGAAAGGATTTATTTGCTACAGCTATTATCATACAAAGAATACTAGGGCCACTTACATCTCTGTGCATGTTAAACAAATTACACACACAGATTAGCAGGGATTTGTCATATATATCTATCAAGAGAGTGATTCATAGCAACACTTGCATGATGGTTATGTCAATACTGTCATACTTTTCAAATTTATGACTTAATTTAGAAAAACACAATTTTCAAAGTCCTAAGTCTTATGTAGATTGTCACCTTTATGATATATTAACAGGTAGTTTAAATTTCTCCTCAGATCCTTATTTTTTTCATATAATATTTTATATCCAGAACATTTTGGTTTGCTATGTGATTTTTTGGTTTCTAACAAAGGAGGGGATGCCATTTCTTTTAGTCCATGAAGAAGTCATTTGAGGAAGACAAATAAAGCTTTATTTAAATCATCCATATGTGCCATAGGAACTACTCAAAGGTAAACGATAATAAGGAGATTATTTAGTTGGATATTTCATCTTATTCCTTGAGAATTTTCACAATTTACTTTCCCCAAGCAAAGTGACCGTTCATACCTGTCTGCGCATATCTCATAGGGGTTGAAAACAGCTCTCATGAAGGTCCCTTAGATTTTTAGGGATTTTCTTTCTTATGTAAATACATTTAAAACTTATCTCTCCATTGTCATAGAACGTTGTCTTTTTGTTTTTCAGTTTCAAATAACAGTTCTCTTTGGGCCATAAAACAGTTCCTGGGGGGCATTTGTTTGGTAGTCTAACTTCTTTTCAAATAAGATACAAACAAGGCAAGGGTCTTCTAAGAAGCCATAGTTTGGGCTCATACTTACTACACAGTTACAATGTTCTCTTAGCTTTTTTTTCTCCTTGCAGAAACAGAAACAGAATAGGTTTGACCACTGTTTATACACCTAATGGATACCTTTTTCAGAATCCCCCTGGGTAGATTATTTAACTAAGATAGTTATGTTGCTTCCCAGTAAAGAGAAGTATCTTTTTTGCATTTTATTTTGAGCCATAAAACACTTCCATTCTTCCCTTTTGTAACTTATATGCCAGAGATTTTTCTGTTCTGAGAATGACAGTGAAAGACAGGGAAGAAAGTAGATGAAGCAGAGATGATTCAAGGATATGACATATCTTATGCTTCCTCAATAAACTAAATTATTTTTCTCTTTTCCAATAACCCTTGATCTTGGAATCACTCAAAATCTAGCTACAGATTCCTGTGCAAACTAATGTGTTGTCTGAAGATGCACAGAGGGATGAAATACTGCTGTCTGCATAGCCCACGACAGTTGAACTGAGTTTACAGCTATGAATTACTGCAAGTTTAAGAATGCCATTTTTTTTCTCATCACTGAGTATTTATTATATATAACAAATACATGGGAAAGAAAAAACTATATTGTGTGATATAAATAGTTTATTTACATTACAGAAAAACATCAAGACAATGTATACTATTTCAAATATATCCATACATAATCAAATATAGCTGTAGTACATGTTTTCATTGGTGTAGATTACCACAAACGCAAGGCAACATGTGTAGATCTTGTCTTATTCTTTTGTCTCTAATACTGTATTGTGTAGTCCAAGTTGTCGGTTGTCCGGCCACTGGGAAACATGCTCCCTCTAGATTAACCGTGTGGATGCTCTTGTCGTGTTGTCTGAACTGTAGTGCCCTGTATTTTGCTTCTGTCTGTGAATTCTGTTGCTTCTGGGGCATTTCCTAGAAGGTTGGAAAGTTTACAGATCTTAGTCTAATGTAGGTACGTAAAGTTTGCTCCCACAATCAAAGAGTGACGCTCTAGATAAAGCAAATTACTAAACTATTTCAGAGCTTAAAAAAAAAAAAAAAACAAAAAACAAAAAAAAACCCTGTTTATAGGAATCTGATTACTTGTATATGTTATCATCATCATCATCATCATGATTATTATTATTATTATTTTCTTCTTCTTGCAGTTGTTTTTAAGCTTCTGTCAAGAACTGAAGAACAAAAGTAGAAGTTGAAGGGAAATATTCTTGCTTTGTCCTTCACTGTTCATTCTTTAAGTCTGTTCATTATGTTGTGTGATGAATAGACTCCGCACAAGGCAAACAAGCAAGTCCCAAGCTCATCACAGCTCACTTTAAAGGTCTTCTGCAACTTTATGTTTAAATATCTTAACAGTGAATGCTATATTGACATTCCAAAGCTACAAGTTGAGATTCTATCACAGCTGTACAAACCAACTGATAATACCTGAATGTAAATGCAAAATAATATTGCTTTGGTTTTAGCCTAATATCATTGTTTTGTATTAATGTTATAAAACTAGAGATATAAATTGACACCAATTATGTTGCTTCCATAAAAATCTAGTATTAGGTCACATTATCTGAAAATCTCTGATCTAGTATTTTGTAATTATACTAAGAGATTTCTTTAATGATGGAAGCAAGAGCAATAAAAAAACTAACAAAATTCTATTACCACTAAGGGAGAGACAGAGGAAAATAAATATGTGAATGAGCCTACATACACATGCACACGCATACATAGTAAATCTGAGCATATTCTTGTGTAGTTGCTGTGGCTGACATATCTATCAAAAACAAACACAGATGTAGAAAGTCACATTCTCAGCAGGTGAGAGATGGAGGCAAAAAAGCTGAAAAGCCAGCTTCTCAACGGGACAAGATGTTCATTCGGAACATGTCTCTACATATTCATTTCTATGAGATATTTCTTTAAAGGCAGGTGCTGAGTAGGCAGGAGAGAGACAGAGACACACAGAGAGAGACAGAGGGGGGATTAAGAGGAATTGACACTAGGAACAATTCTGTAAATTGTCTAGCGTCTGGGTATTTTGGAACAGATCTTGACAAACAAGGCTTGCTACATCATCAGGAAAGCAGGGTATCTTAGGGGTCAGAGGTGGACCTAGCTGGCACTAATTTTGAATGAATGGAATGAATTTACCCTGGATCCTGGTGTAATGTATAGGTTTATACTTTTCCTGGAAAGTGTTTCAAAGGCTTGGTTGTACAAGGGGGTATTTATATAATGCACTGTGACAACGCTGACATTTTTTTGATGGGCTCTTTCTCTTCCTATAAAGCAGATAAAGAATAAGTTTTACTTAGTTTCTTTACTTTATGAAAGTAAAGAAAAAAGCGATATACTTTGCAAACACAGCAGAGAGAGCTGAGCACAGGTAGTCAACTGCAGAAGAACACACAAATCATGAGAAGCTAGGAGCAGAGGAGCAGGGTAAAGTGCAAAGCAACATCAGTCGACAGACTGGCCGTCATTTTTGCTTCAGTACTCAGCTGTGTAATCTCAGTTTCTGATAACATCTCATATTTCAGGATTTCCGCCATGAAACTTATGATGAATGAATGAATGAATGAATGAAATAATTGCTCACTTTTTATAACGTTGTAAAGTGTGTATGTATATACGTGCATTTGTGCACTCAAGTGAATATGTAAATATATGACAAAATTACAACACAAATGCCCAATTTCTGGTAAAACAGTGTATATATTTATTCCATTTTAAAATAATGTATGGGAATGAAAATGTGATTAATAGTTAATTTGGAGACATGGTTTGAAGTATTGAAGTTTGGGCTTTCTTCACCATATGAAGCAGCCATCAATTTGTCATTGTATGAATATGAATACAAGTCTTAATTTTTCTATGTGTGCTTAGAAAAGTATGGCACAGTTTTCTGTGTTTTAGATTCTTCTCTCTCTTTTCTTTTTATGCTCAGAATATTTTGTTTTTGAGTTGGTTTTATGGTCTCTGCCTTTATTTTTATATATCCAATGGGTCACTGGGCATCTAAACATCTAGTCTAGTTAGTGGACTCTAACGGACTTAGGATAGCACCGAGCCCTGATCATAGTCTTTCCTTTTGCCTGTAGGCAGGTGAGGATTTGTGAGCTGTATTTTGTCTTTTTCAAGAGGAGATTCCACACTTGTCTTTAAAGAAGATAGTGTAATACAGATGCCAGGGCACATTACAGTCTTTATGTTTTAATTTCATAATGCTTCTTATTTTCCAGTTTTTATAAATAATTTTGGGAGAATTTTTCTAGTGAGTATAAATGAATCAGAGTCTTAATGTCTTATGGATTTGATAAAAACTTTAAAAGGCTTCTCTGGAATTTTGAAGAAATAGAATTAATTCATTTTTTTAAAAGGATGAACACTGGCCTTTTTGGCTGTCAGAAGATATGAAGGATGCATTGGGTTCAGAGTCTAGTTCCTGTATACCACATGCTTGCTTTTGCAAGAGGCCTCTCCTCAAACTGAACCTCAAACACTACTCAGGAGTCATCTTTTGATTTCCTGTTGCAATTGGGAGAAATCTCTATTCTCTTTATATTTCACCACTTTTCAAGTAAAAATTACCCTTTCACGAGCTAGGAATTTGCTATTAAGGTGCGACATCTACTACATGCTTCAGAAATGTATGAAAGACTTTCGTTTACTACAGTACAACCTTTCTCATTCCATTTAAAAGACTGTAAAGGGAACTTACAAGCTATTGTTGTTTACACCAAGTGTGGTAACACTGAAGGTATTTGAAAACTCTACTTGGAAATATAAATGCTACTAATGGGAGCTAGAGTTTGAGCGTTTCTACACATTATATATTAGATCTTATGTATTATCTCTTTTCACATTTGGTGTAGTGATTCCAGTAGGTAGATATGCTGGTTCATAGTCGAAATAAAAAGTAGGTTTTTGCAGACAAAAGAAGTAAAGAGTCTTTAAACAGAGGTTGGTTTTATATATATATATATATATATATATATATATATATATATATATATATATGAATGAAAGAGAAATAATCTTAGGACATAAACAATCCTCATAATAGTGTAAAGATGAGGAAACTAATGAAGAAAACCCATGCCTCTCCACTTGGCTATTCAAATGTTCTTACGGTGATGAGCTAGGACTCGTGGAGAAGGGATGGCAGCAGTTAATTCACCAAGGGGCTCAGACTTAGGATCAGAGGAGGAGTGGTGCTGCCTTAGCTTGGGTCATGCCCAAGTCCTGTTACTGACCTTGTGATGCAGAGGACCACGACGCAGATGACAGCAATCTGAATTGTTCCGATCACAGCTGCAATCAAGACGTACTGGAACCGGACAGGGCCAGGAACCACGTAGAGAACGCTGTAGTCCTTCTTTTCACAGTGTTGACCAGTATAACCAGCATCACATCTGGAAGGAGGACAGCATCTTCTTACTTGTGGCCCAGAACTTTAGTTTGTTTCTTTAACCTAAGTTAACATGCTTACTTATTGCTTAATGACATAATACCAAAAAAAAAAAAAAAAAAAAAAAAGTCTATTTGTTTTAGGCATTTTATATGCCAATGTTCGAGAAATGTTGTAAAAATATTAGAATGAGACATACAGCAAATTTCTTAAATTTGCTAGTCATAAAGTTCTGAAGGAGGATTTTTTTTCAAAAAAATTATGGTATAGGCAATATAAGTATAGAAATGAAGCTAGTGTGAGCCTTCCCTGATGATGAATTGTGTTTCTCACTCCCTCAGCTTTCAACCCAAAACTTAGATATTCAGTCTGCATAATGAAATGAACATTTGATGTGAAAACATATTAAATTGGATCAGTATGTCACTGTTTTGTGGAAAGCTTCTAGTACTTGTCTTTGAATTTCTTGTAACTATATCATGAGGAACTTCCTCTGTGCGTCCAGAGGGTTTAGTTTAATAACTGTTTAGGAGGAAGGGGCAGCCAAGCTTTCTCTATCATGTCTACTTTGCCTGTTGAAGAACAGGCAGGTACCAGTGTATACTGTGAAAGGAAACAGATAGGGAAGACAATTATTGATAAAAGATGGGCAGGAACAGGCAGACACAGAGAGACGCAGAGATACAGGGGCAGGTAGAGGCAAAGACATATGTTTTTGTATATTTCTATATCACAATCAATTTATCTCATCCTATGCCAAGTGTACATTAATTTAAATATAGATATGTTTTCATTTTGATTTGCCATCTCAGACATAATGTTTGTTCTAGACATAGAATACTCAGTAGATATTTATAAACTGAAGCCAGACAAACAGTTTCTTTGTGTCTGAACATGAAACTGGAGGTACGGCCAACCATCTCATGACACCAGGCTCTATAGAGAAGTGACTGAGTACCCAGGAAAGCCATGTTTGATGATGTTTCATAGACAACAGGCAGGATTTTGGAAATGATAACTCACTTACTCAAGAAACACTGAGAAGTGCCAAGCACAACTCTACATTCAGAGGAAAGAATTGTGAATAAAAAGTGGACCACACCCTTTAACATATACGACATGGACAGCATGGCATGCTACAAAGTGAAGAAGGTATACACATGTCCTCTCTCTCTCTCTCTCTCTCTCTCTCTCTCTCTCTCTCTCTCTCTCTCTCTCTCTCTCTCNCTCTCCCACCCCACTGTGTATAAGAGAGACAAATTTTGCTGCTGCCCCTTCTTTAAGCAGAATGTAAACCACTTCCACTAGCTCCACATGTTTACCGTATGCTCTTTAAAAGTTTAAGAAAGAAAATGTTACCTGCAAGATGGCTCCTGCATATTGATGGAGTGTTCACACTTCCCATGCATGCAGAAACCATTATAATGTTCTGGACAAGGTATGTGGTGTTCTCTGGCACTTTCTTCTAATTTGTTAGCGTTCTCTGTGAATACAGATAAAAGCAAGTACCCCCTGTAAATACCTTCTATGCTGGGTAAGATCAACCCATGCATTAACAAGCAAAGCGACAGTAGGTAAAGCTATTTAAAAGGGCAAGAACTAAAAGGCCATGCTTCAGAAGAAAGAGGGGGTGAGAATTGAAAGGCAGGCATCCTTACAATTATGTTTAGAGATGAAACTGCAAAATTACCCAGCGCTTTTCATGCTTTTACGCAATTTCCTACTTCTTTAACAGAAACTGATGTGCCCATGAGTTGTCAGACAGCTTTAATTTTACTTGCATAGAGACTATAGGCTGATCATAAAAAATCCAAAAAGAAACCTTCTATTTTTTGAATTTCAAAGCCCAGCATAATGTTTCTGAGCGCAAATTACTGAAATGCATTGATACTTTCTGAACCTGAGGGCTTGAAAGTTAAAATGTGGCTGTTTCAATTCTTAAACATTTTTCAAACCACATACAGATTTCAACAAATGCATTCTGTCAGGTGCTTGTATAATTTGAGTGTGAGGTTTTTATTTTACTAACATCCATACATTTTTTTCTTGTTGCCACAATAGTGCAATTGAAAACCGAAAGGTTGTTTTAGGATCTCTTATATTGATAGCCACAGAATACATGTTAAATGCACTAAGCTTACTTTAATGTATATAACCTGTCTGTGTTAAGAACAATTTGTGAAATTAAACTTAAGAAAAATGAAACACCTTGTATTTCAAAGTGAACCACTTTACTGTCATTAGTAAGTTTTGTTTTCCAATGCTTTTATAAGAACCTGTAAGTGCTTTTGTGCTTTTGTTTGCTCAAATGTGTTGACTACATATTTGTAATACCATCTTCAAGCTAGTGGTTGCTCAATTCCTTCTGAGTTTGTTTTATAGTGTTAGAAGCTCTGGGCTGGAGAGATAACTCAGTGGGTAAAAGTACTTGCTGTGTAAGCATGAGGATTTGGGTTTGGCTTACATCATCAATGTAAAAAGCTAGGTGTGGCCGCGTGCATGCATGTAAGTGCTGTCCAGGTAGGGTGGAGACAGAATGGCCTGGGTTCATGAGCTTGCACTTTTGTCCTGTGTTCAATGAGAGACTCTTACTCAAAAGAGTAAGTCACACAATGATAGAATAGGATGCACAATATTATCTTCGGGCAGACACAATCACAGAACTCACAGATACACACACACACACACACACACACACACACACACACACACGAGTTTTGCTTTCATTGTCTCTTTTGAAATCTGATATCCTCTGCCTGGATAAATGAGGAATGCAACTTTATCAACCTCAATCTAATCTGTATTTTTAAATCGACAAGTATTCTTCGACACCACTGTAACTGGTCAGCAGTAATGAAAGATTGCAAGTTAATTACTGTTTTCATGGAATGGATTACTTCCCATTATCTCTACACAGGGGCACCGTGTTTTATTGTAGTATATCCTTATAATTGTCACTGGCAGTCATGGATGATGAGCATATTCATCAGCAAAAGGACGTGTCTTTGCCATTCATGAATTAGATGAATGTATTATTTATATTTAGTCAGAGCTGTAAAGTGTCTTTCTATATATTTTAAGATCTAGATGCCATCTGCAAATCATTAAAGTTTGAAGCAAACTGTTAAAATATTTAGCGCTTTCTTTTGTGGGGATATTTATGTATATTGCTCTGATGGGAAGTATTTCATGTGCTATCCCGAAATTTATAAGGGATCATACTGTAGTGATGATAGATAGATGGTGGGTGACATTTCGGAACCTCATTTGTTTTATGTGTCATTTTACCTATGTTGTGGTTGATGATCTTTCGCATGAAGGTATTTCTGCATTGAAAATTGTCATTAATGTTAGAATGTATAAACTATTTCCATAGAAGAGGTTGGGAGGATATAGGGGTTGTTTTGGTTTCTCCCATTCTTTTATGTATTGTTTACATTTTTTGCCTTTTTTGGGGTAGCAAATTAAACTTATAATAAGGACACATAAGAAAATCGAAGAAAAAGCAAACAATCCCCAAGCCCAAAGTACTGAGTAAATTCTGAACAAAATAGAATCCGGGTAGCCATTGTATTTAGATGCACCTTGTAATGACCTGGTTATTCAAGACTCCACGGAGAAGAGTGGGCTTGTTTTGTGCTGGATCCAGGTGGCAACAACTGGAGTAGCCAATTCATTTGCTTGCTCTTTAAAGAGGCTTTTTAAGCAGTGGGGGTTGCCAGTCCCATGGCTCATGAAATGAGCCAGCACTGATTTCCACTCTTATTTCTGGATCTTCTTCGCATAACAAACTATTCAACACTTCTATTTGGTGTTCGTTAGTAACACCTCAGTGCTTCTGCACACCTGTATGTGCGGAGCTTCTCTCTGACCTACCTGAATTCCAGCTGTATAGGGTCTTTCTATAAGAATATACCTTATCCTATTAAAGAGGTGGTTTTCTTTCTGCTGACAATGGAAAATCAAGAATTTTTATAACTCAAAACCCATTCTTGAGGTTATTTTTATATTGTAACTCACTCCTAAACGGACAGTTTCTGTATCTGAACAATGTCCACAATCTTGACTTGAAGTCCTCATGCTAAATAGGACCAAGTCTGAATGAAGGTATTGCCTTGGTGTGCTAAGTTCTCTGTTTACTGTCTAAGCCAAATGATAACCTGGGAAGGGAATAGTCTCCATCATAAAATCTGCTAATTAGTTTATACCAGTTCTTGCAAACTTAGAGTGCTCTGTTTTGCGGCTCGTGTGATACTGTCAAATAAGAAGCAGAGAAGTTGGAAAATACATGAGTAAAAGAAATAATCCCTGGGCAAGAAAATGAGCAGTCATCAATATATGTCAAGGGATTTATAGTCAATTCAACCAAGTAAACCAGCCCACTGAAAACTCAAATATACAATCAATCTAGTGATATAATAGACATACTTTAGAAATAATATTTAAGTACATTAAGACAACCAGAAACACAGAAGTCTAATATCTCAAACAGATATATATATGAGTTATGGTAAATGTTTTTGAACCTGAAGTTATGTATACTGGATGTTCAAGCAACAATAAAACATTTGAAGATTTGAAATTGTATAAATATGATATACTTCGGGAGTGGACAGCTTTCTTCTACAGGCTGGCAGCTTAGAATTGAGTTCTTTGTTTTCTGTTTTAAAAAGATTTAATGTAAGGATTATATTCTGTCTTCTAATAAGGTTGTGGCTATGGTACAGACTCTTTGTGTCTCCGAAAAAATCAGCACCCAGTTTTCCGTGCAAATGTTTACACATGGTTTAATTCAGAGAGAGAACTTGACACTTCTAAAAGGTTGTCATCTGTATATCTTGAGTTGTTTGGAGCAGAGTTAATATAGCCACATACCCACTGCTAGTTAACACTGTGAAGAAATACTGAGGTCCATTCTTTAGCATAGTTATGTGTACTAGCGTTCTTAGGGGAAGACAGACATGGAAAGCTAAAGGGACAGAGAGCATGGGATAAGGCATAGCCTTATCTTATTTCAGATCACATAGAAGTGGGTAGAAAGGTAACAGAGTCAAACTGAATGGTTCCTACTTGAGTCAATGCTGCTTGGTGTGGGCTGTGTTTGTGTGTTTACCTTCTGTTCCATATTCTTCCCCAGCCCCAACTGGCAAATACAATATTTGGTGAACTCATCTGTAAAGCAAGATATTATTGTTCAAAGCAGAAACACTACAGTGTGAAATTTGATCCAAATCACCCATGTTTCTGAATAACCAATGCTGTTATTTTGGTAAGGGCTAGAGAGTGGCCAAAGAAGTATTGAAAATCAAGTCATCTGTTCACATACTCTCCAGGATTGTGTATCCTGAAAAGCTCATTTGAAATAGGAAACTGAGAGTCTCAGTTACAAAGCCAGGTGGGGCATACTATTTGTATGTGGTGCTGTTTACCATTCTGTTCATCTTGTTCTGACTATCTACTCCATTTTCTTGACATCTGTGTCTACAAAGAGGGAGTTGCTCTGTGAGTGCAACAACGAATAAAATCCAAAAGGTACTTATATATTTTATTTGAATTAAGTGGTTTAGAGTCTCTGGTTGCTTTCCTTTGGGAGTGTACAACTCATCTTCCTTTAGCTCGCTGGTTGAGGGGCACTGTAAGATCAAATATGAATGGGTCAAATATATTAAAAGATTGAAGATTAGCCACTGCGTAATGGACTCCCTTTTGTGATTCCTTTGGGGGAAGATAACATGTATAAATGATTGGATAATATTTTAAAGTAATATTTCACTGAGTTGGCTAATTTTATGTCAACTTGGCACAAGCTAGAGTCATCTGAGAGAAGGAAACCCCAGTTGA
Source organism: Mus pahari (assembly GCF_900095145.1). Taxonomy (NCBI): domain Eukaryota; kingdom Metazoa; phylum Chordata; class Mammalia; order Rodentia; family Muridae; genus Mus; species Mus pahari. The sequence continues at coordinate 30,764,014 of NC_034594.1, read as the reverse complement.
GAAAATGTCTCCATGAGATCCAATAATTATTGGTGACAGTGATGCAATCTCTGGGCTGGGGGTCAGTCCTGGATTCTATGAGAAAGCAGGCTGAGCATGCTGTAGGAGCCAAGCTAGTAAGCAATGTCCCCCCATGGCTTCTACGTCAGCTTCTGCCTCCGGGTTCCTACCCTGTTTGAGTCTCTGCCTTCACATCCCTCGGAGATGGACTATTACTTGAGAGCATAAGCTGAAACAAACACTTTCCTCCCAAGTTGTTTTGGTCACAGTGTTTCATCACAGCAATAGGGACCTTAACTAGGACACCCACCTTGATTCAGTTAGGCTTTTGTTTCAAATAAATCAACCCCACGGGTCAAAGATCCCTAGGAAGGAACTGATTCTGTGTATGTAATTTAGAGTAAGTTGGGAAGATCCTGAGGATGAGCTAACACTGAGAATTTAGCGTTTATTAAAGCATTTTTTAGGGAGGCAGACCCCTGCTCACTGGAGAACAACCAGAGCTGTCGTTAGGCAAACTGAGTAGACGGAAGCAGTGAGTCTCTGGAACATGGAGAAGGAGCAGGACTTATCCCTCCTGATGATGGAGGACACTGCTACTGTATGCTAGGCTAGATTACTTCATGCATCTTGATCATCTAAACGCTGAAAATAATTTTTATTGCTATATGTAGTTATATATTACTACTAACCAATACTTACTTTTATTATAAATATTACTTTTATAGCCTAAGAGAAAGACTGACCAAAAAGGGGCATTGACTATATTAAACAAAAGAAATATATTTTTGTCTTAGTTTTGGGGATATCATGCTTTGAAGAAAAAAAAAGTATAAAATGTTGCTACATCCTTTCCAGTAGTGACAGGCGCCAACAGGCCCCAAAATGCAACCAGAGACCCGTTCCCCGCAGATCAGGGACCCCAGAAAAGTCCGTCTGCGGCAAAATGTCTTAAATTTTTGAGAAGGCCAGAATTAAGATATGTCACAGTGATCTTTTCTATGTATTGTCTTCTTTTAGGGAGCAATATATTTTGTGAATGCCACAAATTCAATTTGTAGCATCATTGTTTAATATCACATACTATCTTACAAAGCTCATACATGTGAGTAACTCAGAGTAGATTATTATCTTTTAACCTGTCTCTTCCTGTAGGCTCACAAAGTCTACCTCACTTTTCTAGAAGATCAACTATCTCCATATTGAATGTATATAATATGGGAGCTTTAATTTACTGATACTGTGGAGAAACTCACACAGAAATCCTCATATTCTTGCACCTACCATGAAGCTTTTATTTTAGTCTTTCCCTATTCACAACCTTATCTCCAAAGCAATTTGAAAATAATTTTATTTAACTAAGTTAGAAAAGAAAAATACTTAATTTTCCACTGTATTTACATTGTCTGAGACAGAAATAAATTACGAATCTGAAGCTAAGTTATGATTATTCCTGTTGTTGATTACAGTTAGTCTTGGAGAAGATTTTTCAATTCTTATGATTTCCTTTCTTCATCTTATCAAGATAAACACACGAGGTGGCAGGAAGCCTCATATCTAGTTTGAATTGCAATGGGAGATTTTAGATTAGAAATGTGTTCCTGCTGAATGAATTCTGAATACAATAACTATGAGGTGAGTTCTCTCACTATAACAGATTCCATAGTAGGCTCAGCTGCTGTCACCATCTTTTTAAGTCTTAGATAAATAAATGAGAACAGGCTCTACTTTTCTAAGGTTCTAAGAGTTACAACTGGGCATACAGGACAGAGGCAAGTATACAACCAGCTCTTGATCTGTAAGGGAAGGGTCTTAGGATATTTATCTCTGGGAATGATTTGGGAAAAAAAAAACACTCCCCAAAACTATTGAAAAAAGTGATCAAGTCCTTAAAGTGTTACAGAGTCAACATTGTCCCCTGAGAGTTAAGCATACCTCCTACGCCCACCTCAACTCCAAAGCTAACTGAAACTGCTTATGGGAAATCCCATGTGGAATGTGTGTGGTAATTGGAAATTACCTGGGGGAAATTGAGGACACATCCCAGGACTATTATTCTCATTAATGAAAGAGTTTATGAATGGACTCAGAAGATAGATTGAGGACGATTTTATTAGAGTGTAAAAGAGAAACCACACAGTGGGCAAGCTGTACGTCTTGGCAACTGCATAGAGAAGGAGGGTAGAAGAGAGAGGGCTCTTTGAGGTAGGCATGGATGTTTGACAGGCAGCCAAGCAGCAAAATGGAGGTAGCTTCAGAGAAAGAGTGGACAGGTTCAAAGGACCAAGACAAAGCACACTTAGGATCTGAACAGCAAGCAAACGAAAGAGACAGAAAAGAAGAAAGAAAAAATTATGTCTTCTTGTGCCAAGTTTGAGAAAAGCAGGGAGAACTAACAGGGCTGCATGGTGGGTCCATAGTGACTACACAGAAAACATGGTTTCTGGGAAGGAAAATTACATTATCTCATCAAAAGAATAATTATTCCTTCCATCTCTTTAGCATAACTTGGGGTGGCATAATCTTCTTGGCCAGAGGACTGCCAGGCCTGGATACATTAAATCTAAAGTTTTGGATAGCTTGGAATGTTAGGTCTCTAATCAAGGCCAGAGGTAGATCCCTTTCCTTTGTCCAGCAGAAAATAACTTTCTCTTAACTGACCTCAACAGAGTTCTGCTCTACAGGAACACTTAGATGTGAAAGTCTGCTAGTTGAGTTGTGAGGAGAAGTAGGAGCAGAATGAATGGGAATGGAAAGAATCATTTCTTGTTCCAGAATCGATCAGACATAATTAAAAAAAAAGTGAATGGAGACCATCACCACCTCCTATAAGAATTCTTACTGGTCAAAAAATTAAAGACAGTAGGAGAAATCTACTTTTTTGTTACTACACTCTCAAGCAAAGAACTGATGGTGCTTTCAGAATTTTCTGAATTTGAATTGGAAAAAGTAGCAGAATCTATGAAGAAATATATACAGTAATATGTGGACAAGATAACTGAAATACAAGAATATTATGTAGCTGTTTATGAACTTTTACTATTTATGTTTCTGATTGTCATGTATTTATAAAGACAAATATTGAGGAATCTGTAAAACCTTGGGGTGGCCACTTATATGTAATGTTTTCAAACATTTTTTTATTACTATTATTTTCTTTATTTACATTTCAAATGCTATCCCGAAAGTTCCCTATACCCCATCCCCACTCCCGCTCCCCTACCCACCCATTCCCACTACTTGGCCCTGGCCTTCCCCTGTGCTGGGTCATATAAAGTTTACAAGACCAAGGGGCCTCTCTTCCCAACGATGGTCGACCAGGCCATCTTCTGCTACATATGCAGCTAGAGACTCGAGCTCAGGGGGTACTGGTTAGTTCATATTGTTGTTGCACCTACAGGGTTGCAGCCCCCTACAACTCCTTGGGTATTTTCTCTAGCTCCTCCATTGGGGGCCCTGTGTTCCATCCAATAGCTGACTGTGAGCATCCTCTTCTGTGTTTGCCAGGCACTGGCATAGCCTCACAAGTGGCCGCTATATCAGGGTCCCTTCAGCAGAATCTTGCTGGCATGTGCATTAGTATCTGGGTTTGGTGGCTGATAATGGGATGGATTCCTGGATGGGGTAGTCTCTGGATAGTCCATCCTTTCATCTTAGCTCTAAATTTTGTCTCTGTACCTATATCCTTTCATGGGTATTTTGTTCCTTATTCTAAGGAGGAATGAAGTATCCACACAATGGTCATCCTTCTTGGTTTTCCTGTGTTTTGCAAAATGTATCTTGGGTATTCTAAGTTTCTGGGCTAATATCCTCTTATCAGTGAGTGCATATCTAGCGACTTCTTTTGTGATTGGGTTATCTCACTATATGTAATATTTTAACTATGGCAACTAGACACAATTATTGAAATTCAAGTGTTTCCTATAACAAGGCTCATTTAGAGTTAACCAAAAATCCTGGTTGTTAAGGGGGAAAAATAAACAAAACATATGTTTCACTTATTATTAAGAGCAAATATGCAAATTCTTAGCTACTTGTTTTCTTGAGTCAGACTTGGCCGAGTTCTCTTTCACGAAGAAAGCAACAGTGGAGACAGAAGCTCTGTTCTATCTTGACTGTGCCTTCGGCAACTTCACTATTCTGTCAAGAGCCCATCTTTCAGCAAGTGGGTTACTCAGAGGTTTAGAGGATTTGCTTGATGACCTTTTAAGAACAGCATTTTTACGGAACTTCAGATGGCTTTAGCAACAGTTTGGTCAAGATAAGGCCTTGAGAAGAGACAGGTGATTTATTAGTGATTTATTAGTCTCCTGGGCATCTAGAGGTAGAGTTGCCTTGATATTATGGGACTAGTTTGTTCTAGCCCCACCCCCTGGGCCATTATGCCATCTCTTTCTGAAACAAACCGTCTCTTCAAAGTCAAAGCTTACTAGAAACTATAGGGTAAGAAAAACTCAAGATAAGGCATTTCATGACAAGAATATCTCCATTTCTTTTGTGTTCAAGGAAATCTATGCATTTCTGGCCAAATTTATATGCTTAGATCTGGCCACCCTCAGTGAGACTTTTTTTTTTTTTTGGTAACAATTCTGAAAATGATTCTAAATGACAACAGAATGAAGCAATGGGTTGAAGCCCATCTATTTTTACCTGCCTGAGCTGAGTGTCTAGCCATTTCCTTGTCCTTAGGCTGTGCATGAGGAAATGGATAAACGTTATCAGGTAATGTATTTGTTCTTCCCTGTGACATGAAGTTAAGATCCCACAGAGAGTAATGGGATTGAGACTGGAGCATTTCCTAGGACCCAGTGACAGTGAAGGCTTTAACAATACAGTCATCACAGGGATACTTGAACACAAGAGCAAAATCCAAACCACAAAGCCAAACAGCTTTAATCTTTCTGTGTAATATGGTATATTAATATTTCTCATGTCACTGCTATGTCTAGCACTGCTACATGCTAGACATAATATGTTCTATATAAAATGTGATATTTTATTGTCCCTCACTGGGTTTAGCTTATTATCTTCTGCACACAGTCAGGAATAATTGTTACGACAAAGATGATAATAGATCTCCAATTACTTGAAAATCCCTAATAAGACCATCACTGTTTTAATATATAACACAGTAAAAATATGTTCCTTATAAGAGCCCCTCAAGGAAGACTGATAGAACTTCTATTTTGTATAGACCTGGACACCAAAGACGTTTTTAGGAGTTTATATAGCAGATAGTCAAATGGAGGTTATGGTATCAGAGTTTATTCCAGCATCACAGGCAGACCAACTGGTTAAGGACTGGGTAACACAGGAGAACATCTGACCCTGTGTCCTTTTGTTTCTTTTCTGTCTTCAAACTCTACTTTGTTTCACTCTGACAACTGATTCTCTTCTTTATTCCATCAGCTTTAGTGGAGGGCCTTCATTATGACTCCCACCCCTGTATCTTCTGGAGGACTCTGTCAAATTTGTCTTGCTCTTCTGTGTCTTCACTTATCTGCTCTATCAGCAGTTAAACATATAGGACGACACCGTGGAAAGAAAACTGGAGTTTTTCTCAATCCACATCACTCCACAGAAATGCCTATGCTCTTTTTTCACTTCCTAACTTGACTCTAGTTGGTCTTTTGCAAGCAGCTCTTCAGGGACACTGCAGTTCTCAGGCAGAGTAGTACTGGCTATGACTGTCAATCTAGTCACATCCAGTTGTTCACCCTCTCTGGAATATTTGATACAGTTGACTACTTACTTCTTTCTGAAGCCCTGTTTGGAGCTGGCTTCCATGGTAGCACTTTAATATTTGAGTGGTGTGTGTGTGTGCATGCGTGTGCATGTGTGTCTGTGTGCATGCGTATATGATGGGTGTGTATGCTGTTGTTCCTTTGCAGTATATTTTGTAGGCTCCTGCTTTTGAACTGATTTTTATAAATCCTTTCCTAAGACTCTTCTCTTCATCATCTTTAAAAATTCTGAGACAGACAGACAAACATGCACATACAGAGAGAGAGAGAGAGAGAGAGAGAGAGAGAGAGAGAGAGAGAGAGAGAGAGGCAGTTCCTTCATCCAAGGATTACATTGTCACATAAGAGTCTATAAAGCATGGAGAGTGCTTCTAAAGTGAATGATTTATAGCCACCTTTATTTAACAATTGAGAAATAGAGGACATTGATGTGTATGCCATATCACAAAACTATATTGAAAACTTTGTGCCGGTCACACTGTGCCTGTGGTATTGTGGATGAAAACTCCTGAAAAAAATCTGAAGTAGCTGATTAGATAATTACAATCAGTATTGTGGAGAGATTGGACTGTTGCTGGTTCAAAGGTTTAGCTACCCTTTCTTGGGCTAGTTCTAGTACCGTAGGCATCCTTGTCCACATCAGTGTTGGAACTATCATCTTAGGACTAACAAACAAAAACCTTTAGAATCTATTAATGTAGCAGACCACTGGTCTTTACCAATCCAAATCTAAGAATACCATCAGGTAGCATCTTGGGCCCATAGGAAAGCCTCCCTGAATGGCTGTATCTGCCCCTCTGATGTACCCACCAATGTATTCTAAACTTGCCTCGATTTGTGGCTTTCTTTGTTCTGTACAACTACAAAAACTTCATGAAATTGCTTCCATATCGAAGCATGGAATTTGGGGGTAACCTAAACCTCTGTTCCTGGGTCACTCAAATAGCTCCAGAGTAAACTATCTCTTACTCCATTTAGAATTAGAGCCAAGGTTTTTGTGTTGATAGTATTGTCCAGCAATGATGTTTTAGTGAGAAGAAGTAAATAAATTTCTGCTAATGAAACAAACAAACAAAGCCCCTGCATGTATATTCAAAATAGAAGCCAGGCTTTGCTTTCATTGTCTATTTCTGCACACAGTCATTCACTTTTTCTCACTTGTAGCCACACCAAAACAGTTAGTGCTGACATACTTGGCAATAATGGCAGTGACTGAGGCTAGCAATCAGCCAGTCTTTTTATAAGAACTCTTCATGAACTGGAGAGCTTTTATTATTCCTTCAACTAAGAAACAAAGGTATAGCTTTTACTCTTCAGTCAGCTTTCATGAGTTGAACCACAAAAGCGCTTTGAGAGAATATTTGGGGAGTAACATGTATCTGTGGGAACTGTTTCACAGCTGAACTTTTGGCAAAAAACAAAATCAGAAGGAACTAAAAGGCTTATAACTTTAGTGGTGTTGGGAAATGGCTCTAATGCTTTGTCTTAATTCGGCTCCCAAAAGCCGCACTTTCAGACACTGAGGGTCTCTGCCCTTAGCTGGCTTTAACTGGTAATAAATAATTGCTGTAGAGCCAATGGCTGGGCAGGGAGATGGAGAGAGAGCTTTTAGATTGCGTGGGCAAGGGACTGAAGAGGAGAGAGAGGAATCTCCATGACTTGGAGGTAGAGAGATCAGATTTGAAAGCTGCAGGAGAGAAATGATCCAGATATATAGGCGGAAAGGGAAAGTGGCCCTTAGGGGGTGCTACCCAGAAGGTAATGTAAGACTTTCCTGGGGAGCCCTCTCCACTTTAGTCTCGAGAAGGCGACACCCAAAAACCACGAATAAACCATCTTGATGTAAAAACATGAGGGAGTTTAATGGCAGAGCTCCGGGCCGATTCATATCTCACGCAGAACAAGAAATCGACCACGTGGCTCGAAAGCTAGGGGTTTTTATAGGAGGAGGGGTCGGGGGCTCAGGAGAATTGGCGCAGTTACAGATGATTGGTCTGTTTAAATGCCAACACACTTGCAGAGTGGTATGTGTAAGTTAGCTGAACACCTGGTTAACACATGACTTGAAACTATGTCAGGAATGTTTTAAACAAAAGCCTGCCTGGGCGTCCCTAGGCCTGTCCCACCTTGTTCTCCACCTCAGGCTTCTAAGCCCACAACTTTTTCTCTGAACTTATTTGACATAAATTATATGAATCACAGGCCTTAAATTTCATTTTAAATTTCATTTTCCTTCAGTAACAGGGCAGCAAAGATAAAATATAAATTTAGAAGGTGTTAAGTTAGGAATACTGGAGGGGAGTATGTATTATCCACAGGGAGGTATAGAAGTGCAGGAGAAAGTACCCAAGGAGCTGAAGGTGTCTGCAACCCTATAGGTGGGACAACAATATGAACTAACCAGCAACCCCAGAGCTTGTGTCTCTAGCTGCATATGTAGCAGAAGATGGTCTAGTCAGCCATCATTGGGAAGAGAGGCCTCTTCGTCTTGCAAACTTTATATGCCCCAGTACAGGGGAACACCAGGGCCAAGAAGGGGGAGTGGGTGGGTAGGGGAGCGGGGGGGGGGTATAGGGGACTTTGGGGATAGCATTTAAAATGTAAATGATGTAAATAACAAATAAAAATTGGGAAAAAAAGAAGTGCCCAGCCATTAAGCATGTCAAGGCATATCAAAATTAAGCTGTTTAAGGGAGAGAGAGAGAGAGAGAGAGAGAGAGAGAGAGAGAGAGAGAGAGAGATTCCTTTGTGAATCCAGAGCTCTTGGGCAGGTGCAATGTGAGGACAACCCACCAGGAACCAAAGTGAATTAACAATTCAAACTTACACAGTGGTAAAATAACTTCTAATGATTATGACCATTTAGCATTATTTGAATGGAATATTCAAGTTTGATGCTCAATTCTAATAATAAACTGTTTTAAGAAGAAATTGTAAACAGCTGTGATTATGTATATTATATAATGCAGGTTAGTGGGTCATACCTGAGTATCTGGTTTTCACGGAGTCTTAGATGATGCTCTTGTTGCTCAAATACCTCTCAAAGTATGTGTGTGTGTAGAAGGGGTAGCGTGCATGCGCGTGCGCGCACACACACACACACACACACACACACACACACCCGTGTGTCTGTCCATGTACTTTGTATGAATGCAACTTCATGATTTTCTTTTATGAATACAAAATTTAATGAGATAAATAGTTAACTGTAATTCTCTGTTAAGGCAATGCTGCCTGTATTAGGGTGGTAAGAATGGAATTTTCTGTTTTAATTTCTGGCCCAATCAGATCACCATTAACGGGTCTGGATTTTTGAAAAAAATATTCTAGGTGATTCTATCACGCAAACTGACAAGACAATTGCCCTCACCCAGCTGTTTCCACTCCTACGTCGTTGTTTTGGACTATCTGACCCCATACCGGATTACCTTCTAGGTCGCACCTCAGTGTTGGCTCTCGGATTCCTGAGTTACGGAAAGTCACTGTAAGCCATGGGCTGTGAACATGCAAGCTCAGGTTTACCCTCTGCTTCTCTCCCTACATTCACCCTTCCTTGTCACAAGAAGCCCTCGGGGGCTTTCAGCTTGCCAGTCCCTTTTCACCATAGGTGATCAGCCAGAACAACTCAATTTAAAATGTCTCTAGAAGCCAACACTCAAAGAATAGGCTGTGTGCCTCTAGCAAGCGAAGATGTCTGTGAAAGCCTTCCAGATCCTGTCAGTTTAGACCTCTTTAAGGACTCTGGTAGGTAACTAGCAAAGCTCAACAAGACCTTCCCCCCCCCCCCCCCATGTGAAAGCTAATGGAGCATCCTTTTGGGAATAGGAATGAAGAACACAGCTGAGAAGAGGCACAGATTACACCATTGCTCAGGAGAGCTTCAATTTCCAATGGGCAGGGAAGGAACATTGCTGATAGCTACTTAAGTTTAGCTAGTCTGTGGAAAAGATAAAGCCACACATGGCAATGAGGACAGGAACAAAAGCAGACAGGGAAATACACTAGAGAACAGTTATCATTTGTGGCTGGCTGTGTGTTAACTAGGAGAGGTTAGGCTGAGACAAACAGCTAGTTTACACTGTGAAATGATAAGAAAAGACATGCCTTATGCAGAGTTCCTAGTCACTGGCTGATGCAGCCTCTCCTTTCCTTTCCCCTTTATTTCTCTTCCTTCTTTCCCCTTTCCCCCTCTACTTCTCTCTACCCTGCAACTGGGAATTGAATTTAGGACCTCTTTGAATGTCACCCCTGAGCCTCTTTTTACATTTTATCTTGAAGCACTTTGTCATTAAGTCGACCAAAAGGACCTTAAACAGACTCTAAAATCCCCATGTGTCCAGAGTTTGAAATTTTCCTGCCTCAGCCTACTAAACAGCTAGATCATAGGCCTCAGTCTACCAAAGCTGGCACTTCCTCTTTTTTTTTTTTTTTTTTTTGAGGAGCAGCGATGGGCCTATCCATCAGTCTACACTCTGGCGACACTGTACTAGCCGTGGCATCTCTAAATGTTTTTCACCATGACGTACATAAAACATAATACTGAGTTACTGGTACAAGGAGATAACAACTGGTCTTAGGGCTGTGGTCACTTGAGCCATCCTGAGCGCCAATGCATTAGCACATCTGTTATACATTAGGACACACAATAAAGCTTTGTTTGCATTAGGTTCTTCTGAGTCTAATTGTGTTGTTTGGTGGGCCATCTCAGTGGTTAAGGACATGGACTTACACAAAGTGGGTGCTCAATATTTAACACGAATGAGTAAGTATTAAAGGGATAAGAGACATATTTGGCAACCAACCATCTGCGCCCTGATGGAGGAAAGAGTCTTTGAAAACATTCGTGCTTTCAGATAGCTGTCTCTGAGAACCAGCTGCACTTCACTGATGTGATTTTCTTCTGAAGATTCCAATCCTGGTCTTGGTGGAAAAGCAAAATATGGGGGAGAAAGATTTTGCTCAATGATGTGCCTGTAGTCACTGTAGCAGGAGTAGGTGCTTACAGGTTAATGCTATATTTGCTATACACTGCAGTCTTCTTCAGTGGAATGCAAAAAACATGAAGGGCAAAACTGTTCTGCTAAGTGTAAACGACAAAGAAGGACAGCTATAAATGAATTGAGAAGCTAGTGTAAGCAAATGATGGGTCTGCATATTTCTTCTAAATGATGTCATGGCCCAGAAAGGGCAGTCTGAGAATTTATAGCATGAATTTAGTTTCATTTACAAGTCTGGAGTATTGCCATATGATGGTATGTGACTAAATTAATGTAAGTGTTCCTCACTGAAAGGACAAGAAGATAATATACTTGTGTAGTCAAGGAGAAGGCAGAACAATTTAAGAAGGATATGTAGCTCATTGCGCAATGAGTATTTTTAAAGATGAGTTTGCCATTTCACACTAGGAGTTTAGATGAAATTGTTTTTTTTTTTTTTTAAAACATATGGAATAGGCTCTAAGACAAAATAAGAGAAATTTTGTTAATAGGTTTTGAACAGTATAGCTTTTGAACAGTTTAATTTATGGAAAGTTATATTGTTTTGATTTCATTTCTCTTAGTACTTACCAGTTAATCCAACATGTTTGTGTTTGGCATAAGAATGTTGTTGAAGGAGGTATTACTTTCTAAACTAAACTTTTAATGCTACAAGAGTCCATCATAAATTTCTACATGACCCTCTAAAAGGTTAACCTGCTATAGAAACATAGTACCATTGAACACAACCTTTGACAATTCATTGTTAAATCTTATATCTTTCAACTGATTAATGACATTTTAAAGAATTTTTTGTTTATTTCTATACTAGATCACAGCATGTTCCCTCAAAGTAGGTCCATGATGATGGCGGCAGAAGTTCGCCTATGAACAGTACAAGAGGGAATATCAACCTGGAAGAGGCAAAGAAAGATGCTGTCTTTGAGATTTTTGTTGACGTTGCCCATTATAACATTCTTGACTTTTGAATTTTGGGCATTTGGGACTGGGTGATAAATAAAATTTCTGTTAGATCATCTGTTTGTAGCAGTTTATTGTGGAGCCTTAGCAAACTAATACAGTTGTTAACAATAAACTCTTGCGTTGATAAAGTCACTTTTCAATACACACATGGAGACATTGAAAATGTTCCAATTGTCAAGTAACCTGGAGAGTGTTAGTTCATGTCTACTTTCCCAGCATAGTTCTTAATAGAATCCTGGTCATCCTTAGATATTTTTAATGTATCTGATAGTCTTAGTTTAATCTTATGCTAAAGTATTTGTTCATTTCATTTGTGTTGCAAAATTATGTCTTGAAGGTATCAATTCTAATAGCTCCAGTAAAGCAGTAAAGACCCAGAGGAAACTTTTTGAATTGCTTATTATTTATTTTTTTCATCTTTTAAAAAAGACCATTGATTATTATTCACTCTGCCACAGAACAAATGGTTCTACATTTTACCTTTGTTGCCTCAAAGTAAATGATCAAGATGCTAACTGACATCAACGACCTTTTCAGCAAATGGATTCTAGATCACATGTAGGGTATGCCTGTTCAGCTTAGCTCTATATTTTCTGGATGCTCAAAAGCTGATATTTTACATAGAATTCAGACTAATTAAGAAAATTCAAGACCTTTTTTGGGCATATCTTGCTTAAGAAGAATTTAAGTATTCCATTAAGAAAATTTGAAATGTTCTCTACTTCATTAAGAAAAGTTCAACATTTAATATTCTGTTATTTGATTTAAAACATTTGAAAATGAAATGTTTGTTCTATTTGATCAAAAGTATTTTGAGATACCCTGGTATTTGAAACATTATCTTTCATATATATATATATATATATATATATATATATATATATATATATGACAGTAAATTACAGATAATCACCAAGTATTTTAAATAGCCAGGGACTCCTTTAGTTTCCAGTTTTGAACAATTGGTTTGTGTCTGATTTTTATAGCCAATGATGACTTAAATAATTACCTCCAGATGGATAACTCTAGAAATAGTTAAGGGTGTTGTGTACTTCTGAACAATTTCTTTCTACCTAGACACTATTTAGAACTTGAAATAAGTTATCACTAAAAGCTACTTTGTGATCTCAATGCTAGTTTACCTTTTCATAGGTCTACCCCATACTCAGGATATAGTTTACACTTTTCTAGTACATGGTGATTCACTCAAGGAATCAATAGAGGTTATAAAACATGTGCAATTTTGAATTTGTAGAGTCAAATATACATTTGGACTATTGAAATAGAAAAACTGACATTACAGTTGCAACTTCCAAGCAACCATTTATTTAGGAATAGAAACACAAGTGAATATGTTTAGAACAAGTATAGTGAGAGAAATAATTTAAAAAAAACCCTACTTATGCTTTAATTGATGCTGTTAATATCAACCTATGGCTTTTGGCTCTTAGTATTTGACCATTTAACTTTTTGGATCTTAGAGAAGTGAGAAATGAAGTGTCTTAATTTACAACTTCACCCTGACTCATATAATTCATCCACCTGATTCTCTTAAAATGTTGACTTATTTCCTTCTATGTAGCTAATGCTACAAACATACGGTATGAGCGGTAAGTGAGTTTCTTTCCTGAAGTGCATACACATTAGACAGTGAGACAGGCAACAGATAAAATAAACAAATGAATAAAACAAACAAACAAACAAACAAACAAGCAAGCAAACCCCCAAACTGAACATGCCAGGTTGAAATGTTAGAGGAGAATCTCAGGATGTTCAGATACTTAACAGTGGGCCTAGAAATCTATTTCAGACAGGTGTGGTAAGGTGTAGTAAGGAACAGCTGTGAAGAGCTGGCCAGCTAAAGAGTCAAGGGAGTGCCCATGATAGAGAGAGTGGAGCAAAGAAACAAGGTACTCTGTCAAAGCAGAGAAAGTCAGGTGAAGGAGGAGGAGAGCAAGAGATAGGAAAGGGAGAAGGATACAAAAGGAAGATGAAGAGCTTGACCAAGATCCTCTCTGAGCAGATATCGACATATCAGGAGGAGGAACACTGTTTAGATGTCAAGGGCAGCGGGGAAGTATCTAGAAGATCTTACCAGCAGAGAAAATGGATTAATGAGGGGACTCGGAGAGAACAGCAGACAAACAGGAAGTCAGAATTACAGCGTAGGTGATCAACATTGTCTAAGTCTTGGATATGGGTAGGAAGGGAGAAAAATAGTTATTATGAATATATCTTAGATGAAGATTGTGCATGACCCATTCATGTGTTGTAAATGAAAGAAACAGCTTTAGGAGGTGGTAACACTTATGATTCGAGTGCTTTGGATATTAAGTTAAGAGAATCATTAGTCTGTGACCAGTACATGATAGAGAGGGAGACTGCCCTGGTTACTGTTCTATTGCTGTGACAGAATGCCATGACCAAGGTAACTTATATAAAAGAAAGTACTTAATTTAGGGCTCACGAATCCAGAGGATCAGAGCATCGTGGTGGGAAACATGGCAGCAGGTAGGCATGGCACTTGAGCAGCAGCTGTGAACTCATATCTGACCTACAGGCAGGAGGCAGGGAGAGAGCTGCCTGGAATGGCATGGGCTTTCAAAACATCAAAGCTTGCCCTCAGTGACATACATCCTCCAACAAAGCCGTACACCTTCCCAAAGAGTTTTACCAACTAGGGGCCAAACATTCAAATATATGAGCCTAAGACAGCTTTTATTTATTTATTTTTCATTCAAAACATCATAGAGACCCTATCTCAAAATAAAAAAAAAATAGAGAAACAAATGAAGATGAAAATTTGCCTGAAATAGCTAACTAATTCCATTTTGTATCATGTAAACTTTGAGGAGAAATATTTTAGCTTCAATACAAATATCTCAAAATTTCTTGTGAGTTTTGAGAAAACACTAAAATTTTTATGGTTATTGTTCAGTATGTATGCATTAGAATTGCATAAACTGGAAAGAATTTATTTTTTTAGTCGAAAATATTAGGGGATGAAATATCTAATACTAATTAATATTAAAGAAATTACCTAGAGATAAATGATATATGAAATAGGACAAAGGGCATTGGTAATTATCTATAGGACATTTGGAGAAGCAAGTTTAAAAGGCACAATCAGAAACATGAAATGATGAGAATTGAGACTATGAAGAAATAATACTGAATTTAATTTTAAGCAAAGAATTTATCTGTGTTTTTGTAAATCTTAACACAAGAAAATGAGATTCTTTAGAGACTAAATCTGTTGAATTCCTTCAGTTTGTATTATATAACACAGGTCATGTTTTGGTCAAAAGATTATTAAATAATATTGTTATTTTGTGATAATTTAATGCTTTTAAAGTGTCATTCTTATACAAAGACTGCAGCAGTTCACATGATAGTTAATGTATGCATATAAAGCATATAAATATAGTCAGACATATAAATATACACATTCTACTCTATAAATCACACACACACACACACACACACACACACACACAGATGCACACACAACCCTCACAGATGCACACACCTTTCACACCTTTGATAAGTTGGAGGGAGGTGGCAGACATATGGAGTTAATTCCAACGGCCAGGCATGTTACAAGCAGTAACTATCTGCAGATGCCATGTGTGTGTAATTCTCAAACTCCACTATAAAGGAGATTCAGATGCAAGATTGTCAAGGGAGTTATCAGCCCTCACATCCATCTTTTCTTGTGTTCTCAGTTTAATCTGGGGTTTTCTCTTAAAGTATCAACAGTAATGGATTGTCTTAGAGTTGAACATGCAGAGTTAGGGGGAAAAAATGAAAGAAGCAGTCATGTGGATAATTTCAGCCCAGAAAACAATTTTGTCTGAAGGTTCAGATAATTGAGACAGAAGTATTTCTCTGCCTGGAGAGATTCCCCGAGATTGGCTTACTACTCCACTTGAATCTGCAGGTAGAGTCATAACCATAGGTGTTTCACTGGCTAATAGAAACTGTACCATTCAATATGAAGAATTTGGTTTCCCGAGAGAGCTAAATTGCTTAGTTCTATATTTTTCTTAAAAAATAAAGCATATTGGATATTTTTCATTATAAAAGCAATTCACGTTGAGGTGACAATAGTAAAAATACATAGATCGTAAAAGAACAAAAGAAAGTACTCAAATTTTACAGCTTAAAGAAAACTATCAAAACATTATATATATATTCCAAAAGTACATATAGTGAAATATATATATATATATATATATATATATATATATATATATTTATTTATTTAGAATTTGGTTATTTTAGACTATGTAGGCATTGTTTAGCTCTCCTTTCTTGCCCCCTACCCTGCCTTTCACATTCAGTTTTCAGAGACCCTGACTGAGATCTGCTTCTAGGGACCTGAGGTGGCAGGCTCACTGTGATCAGCTTTTACACTATTCAAGGAAGAACTACAGCTGTTAGAAAGCCGCAGCAGACTTTATCTGCTCAGTGTTTAGTAGAGAAGATACAAGCACTTAAGATGTCATTATTAGAACAGAATATGCTACACACTTTCAAAACCTGTGAATTAAAAGCCTCAAATGTAAGCAGACTTATTACTAACATTAAATACATCACCTAAAAGTAAAATTATCTAACATTTAATAACAATACTAAATTGCAGTGTAACAGAAGGATAAAATATTATCCAACCAGAAAAAAAAATAAGATCTGATGGCACATCAAGTTGGATCCCAATTCTAGCACACATTCACAGGTATGCTTACCTATGAATATGCATACACATACACACATACATACATCACATATGCACTCAAGTATACATGCATACACACATACGTAAACATATAAATATACACTTATACCCATATACATATGCATTACACATACCTATATGCACTACATAGAAACACATATACGTATCTACATATATGTACAGAAATGTATGTGCATGAGTTGAACATGCAGAGTTAGGGGGAAAAATGAAAGAAGCAGTCATGTGGATAATTTGAGCCCAGAAAACAATTTTGTCTGAAGGTTCAGTCAAATGTACACAAATAGTATGTGAAAAATATAAAAAGCCTAGAAAGAGATTCATCAGAGGTTTATTCTAAACGTCATAGATTCCTATAATAAACCTGCTTTTACCTTGAAACATATATAATAACTAACAAATGAGCTTCAAGTAATTTTTGTTGGCCTGAAAAGTAATGGTGAACTCTTTGATTTTAAGTTTTTTATTATTAGTTTAGATTTAGTAGATCCAGAGATTTTCATTATTTATTAAGAATCTGTTATAATAAAAAAAAACACATCATGCCTCAACTTTTAAAAATTCAGATCTTTGCCTGTTACCCTCACAGCCTTGTACAGAGTTTCTTCTGCTGGTGTGTAAAGAGGGAGATGGAGAGCAAGGGAGAGAATGAGAAAGGGGGATCGTGAGAGAGAAGAAGTAGATGTTGTACTTGGAAAGTCCAAGTGTGGCTAGTGGCTTTGGAAAGTTAGAATTTCTGCCATATTTTGAATTTCCAGAGCACTTTTAGGCTAATAATATTGATTTATAGCCCATTGACTGCAGTTTGGAACAATGGTTCATCCACTGGACAGAGATGATTAATATTATACAGAGAAGATGAGGTTTGCCTAGCACAGGAACAGCTGTATGGAGTCTCATATACCACATGACTTTCTACCACATCAAGCTGGACCCATGAAAGCCCTTCATCATCTTTTAGGCTATAGTGTTCCAAAGAAATCAAGAGCATAGTTTAAGCTGGAAGAACCTTATGTACAAACTTATATTTAACTCTCTGAGTATTTTGTAGCACTAGCAAAGAAATTTTACAGATAAGGAATGTTTTCTGTAGTCTATTAATATGCAATGATACATTTTGTGAGTAGGATAGTATGCTAATAGATAATCAATTTTTGCAACACTGAGAGAACTTTTTCTTGTGAATGAAATTATAATCTCCTGTTCTGAGTTCAGAATCCTCTGTCCCTCTTTATCTGTAGTAGGACATGAGGAAATTCATGAATACCTATGTAGCTGTTTTGTCATCTCTAGAAGGAAAACAGGAAGCCCACGTTGGTCATAGAAGGACTCTTGCTGAGGTTCTGAGGTGAAGGTGAGGAACAGAAGGCCTCAGCTTATGAATGTTAAAAAGCAGAAACCTATTGCAAGATTCTCAACATCAGGAAAAATACCCGCAGAGATATCTGTCAACAGATGTAGTGGTCTATATGCATAATGAAATTTCATGCAATCAAAAAAGACAACTACATGTGAAAAAATGGATGGAACTAGAAGTCACCATGCTAAGTGTAATAAACCAATAGCACATGGCTTCGCTTATACATGGAACCGAGATTTAAAGTTATATTTATGTGCATGCATACATAAATATGAGTTTATGACATGGGGAAAAGAGAAAGCTAGAAATGAGGGTCATGAGAAAGAAGGCATAGGTTTTAGTGGAGCAGGAGAAAGTGTGGGTTATTTGAGATTGATTCTAATGATTTTGATTTAATAGGAAATCTGTGTGTCCAAACGCAAAAGGTTCTTGTCTCCAATTGTTTTTTGCTCAATCAAGAAAGAAGCCAGCAGCCAATAGTAGGGCAAAGAGAGATGGGGCAGGACCCTTAGAGTTGCACAGGCTAGGATGCAGACAGGAGGAGAAGGATAATTGCCATGAGAGAGAAAGATGGGTCAGATTTAGGGCTGCAGAGGGAAGATCACCTGAAACCTAGGAGGGAAGGGAAGCTGCCCCAGGAAGGGCTGCCAACAAGTGTCTTGGGTAGCAAAGCACAATGGGCTTCAGAGAAGGTAACAGGGCAGCAAAATTAAAAGTAGATTTAGAAGGTGTTGTGTCAGGAGTACTGGAGGGAAAAGCATGCTAGACAAGGGAGGTTGAGAACTGCCAAACCCTTGAGTAGTAAAGGAATTTTAAAATAAGCTAATGTGTGTGTGTGTGTGTGTGTGTGTGTGTGTGTGTTTGTGCGCATGCGTGTGTGCGAGTGCAAGTGCACATGCGTGTGTTTCATTCATGAATCCAAAGAGTTACTGGGCAGGTAGCAGGAAGTACTATGGCGGGTAATGCAATACATGAGATATGAAAGTAGAAAGGGAGGAGAGAAACCAGATCCGGTGAGCAGGGGCACGGGGAAGGCAGTGCATGCACAGAGTAATTGAAAAAGATTATGTTGCAAATGTATGAACATGCTGCAATGAAACCCTGTATGCTACCCTCCAGATTAGCAGAACCTTCCTGCAAATGTCTGGGGAGTTTGCTTGGCCTTTTCATCTTCTTCTCCCAGCACTGTGACTATAGGCAAGTTATTATCCATAGTTCATGTTTGTAATATTTGTAGCAATGTCTGACACATAGTAGGTACTCAGCCCCTTTTAGCTGTTTTAAATGAATGAGATTTTAGATGTAGCTATGCACTGGTACACATTGGCATAGCATAAAGCATTCAGCAAATAATTGTGTCTGTTCAACACATTATCATTCACAGGGCAAAGATGACATGCAAACTGGAACAAGAGGTTGGCAAATGAAGAAAAGCAGGGTTATTTGATGTTAGAATTATTTACAAATCTATAAGAAGTCATGTGAGATTAAGCATGGCTCAGGGTAATTACATATATCTCTGCACACAGACAAAGAGATGAAGGCAGGGTGTGTGGTGTGAGTGCCGGGAAGGAAGAGCTAACAAAGTGCTCTGCTACCAAGTGGGATACAGAGTTCTGTGATCATTTATGGACAACCTGCAGTCTATTGCCAGACTTGTCCTAGCCTTACCCACTCTTGGACTATGTGTCACCTGTGTCACTATGTGTCACCGTTGGCTACCTGCAATTGATGGAAAGGACTCAGCTATATTCAGTAGTGGGTTCTTATAATAGCCTCAAGTAGCTGATGCAATCCTTAATAGGATCTGAAGGTTAACCAAAGTTTATAAAGTAGACAGCAATAACTTCAGTTTGACAGGCTACAAAGGAGCCAAAAGTGATGGTGCCTTTCTATCTAATAAAATCATCTCTGCTCCATAAAGTCTTATTAAAGAAATAGAATTCCATCTTGGCAAAGCAAGTATATATCAAGTTTAGATTGTTCTTCAAACTTTAGCCAATATTAAAAGTATAATGTGGAACATTATTAATAATGATGATCATGACTTGAAATATAATCCAACCTCTTAGATTCATGTGTTGCTGACTCAATGTGGTCTATTCTGATAGAAATTTGTTATAATAAGATAATATACTGATTCTTCTACTTAAAAATAACCATGTTTTTTAATGGTTTGGTGAGATTCTATTCAGTGGGAAGAGACATGCATGATATTCATTTATTGTGGCAGTGTGTCCTAATTATTCAGCTTTCCTTTTTTATTAATAATTGAGGATTGTGAATAAAAACATACTAATATGCACCAGATGTTCAGAAAAACATAAATATCCCCACATGTCAGCACATTTTAGCAGAAAGTCAACAAAATTTTCTCTATTTCTTTTTCCTTTTTTAGTTTTTGAAACATGTTCTTTGATATGATATTTTTAATCCTCATTAGGGACTTGCTTTGGCTCCTTTAATATCTGCCACAAGGGACTGTGTATTTTCAGATGTATCCAATGTGCATTTCTCTCTTTTCCTGTTACTCTTTCTGTTCCAACGCAGGCAGGAGTGGTAGGGGCCAATGAGATGTCTCTCTAGCTAGAGAGAACACTGTCCGTACATATTCTCAACTTCTCCAAGAGAAGATGGCCCCGGATGAGGTTCTTCAACTTTCTGATTCTACATTTAAAATATTTTCCATGGTGAGAATAACTTTTTTATTGAATGGTTGTTTCAAAGAGAGACACTAGTAAATTGCCAAACAGTTTTCTATATTCAACAGGAAGGTAGCAATTTTGCTGATCCATTTTTAAGAGAACCCTCATTTGTTGGTTTTCTTTGACAATTGGGTTTTTCTCTTTTCTTCCCTATTGCTGCTAACTTAAGCTTACTAGAATAGATTTCTACCCTAAAATTCGAGCATTTCCCTTCAGTGATCATTCTTGAGGCTAGTGCTCTCTGCGCCAGCTCCTGTCTAAATATCTTGTGTAGCAGCCAGGGTAAGCTTTGATCTACTTATCTTAGTACCTAAAATTAAATTTTGGTGCAGGCTCTGCCTGATAGACTTCAGTCAGTTCTTGCTGGTACAAGATCTACAAGGACTCCATGAAATGGTCAGTAAAAGTAATGTAAATTATGTGATTAATCGTTTGCCCCTGTGACTCCGCCATAATCAGGGAGCACTATATTAGAAGGCAGTGGAACACATATGAAATTGGAAAGATGTTAAAATGGAATTTTGTTTGTTTATTTGTTTCTGATGTTGTTTGTTTTGTTTGTTGCTCAACCTTTAGAACTTCATGTGAGGAAAAACAACTACTGGCTTGGAGAGAAAAGATCGCAGTGGACTTTGGTTTCCATGTCAATATTTGGAAGGAAAGTAAGTACTTGATAGGGAGTTGCCAAGACCAGATCTGTGTCCCCTTTCTTCTAGCTGGCTGCTCTCCATCATCCTTCCCGCGCATAGGATTTGATTTCAGCAGGGCTTGGATTTTGTCTGGTTGGTCTTTGACCTGGACTGCCGCTGCTGTTAGAGGTAGTGGAGATTAGCTCTCTCCCCCACTTCTTGACTCATTGCTGCTTTATTAGTTTCGCTTTACTCTGATATAGAAATTGGCTAATGCTATACAAAGTCTCCCTTCCCTGGAATTCAGAGAGCATCTTATTTATATGTAGATGTAGCTATATGACATTTTCAAATGCCAGGCATTTGCATATGAAGGTCTCTTTCTTCCCCTTTCAGTAAACAGTCTTTCCTATTACTTCCAAAGCAATGTTTGGAATTAAATTCCCTATAAAAGTTTGTTCTTAAAGTGTTTTTAAATGTCCAGAAGAGATGAGAAATTAAACTCCCAAACTGGAATCCAGTAGTTTTTTTTTCTTTTTCTTTTTTGAGGAGTAAAAAAAAAAAGTATCTATAATTTATGACACACACATCTATACATCTTCTGTTTGTGTAGCTTTTCACAAAAAGTTTTTGAAATTTTATTAATACAGGTAAAATGTCATAAGAGGAAAACAAGAGAATGTTACTTTTATATGAGGACTTCTCTAAAAACACACTCAGTTCTGTTTCTAGAGCAATGACCTCTGGTCTTGATGGAATAGTTGTAAGGTGCTGACCATGCATCAGGCACTTTTCTAGGTGCTGCATTTATTACAGGGAACAGGATGGTATTCCTGCCCTCACGGAGTTTGAATGATAACTAAAGAAGACAAGGAATAAAGGGTAAACCACAAATTTCACATTAAAGAGACTGGGAAAACTAAAGCATGCCATTTGCAGAATGTCTGGAATGCAGGCACAGGCAACTGGGAAACCCCAGCAGGCTCACTACAACAGTGTGAAGGCAAAGAGGGGGGCTCTGGCTCCACACACAGAGGACAGCCAGGGCAGATAGTAAGCTATAGACGTAATTGTACATAAAAGGAAGCTTTAGAACAAAAGGGATATTTTTAGGCCTAACACTTAAAATGAAATGAGCACATATTTTTATTCTAGAGACAAAAACGTGAAACAGGACACAGGGGAGAAGCCAGTGACAGGAATTCCTGAGGACCCCACCTCTATCAGCTTCCAGGACTCCTCTTTACCACCCACAGGCCCCTGTTTATTTATCTGGGGCCACCTTTCCTAGAACTCCTTTAAAAATTCTCTAATGTTCTCATTAACACAAATAGCTAACAAAGTTACAATTTCTTTAAGGCATTTATCTTCCTTATGAATTTCTTTAAGGCATTTATCAATCCTTCAGCCTTAGCCTCCCTTGGAGGGTTACCACATCATCATTTTCCTTTCCTCTCCTTGCAGACCCTCAGGTTCATCTGTATGTTGATGTGTCCAAAAGGAACACATCAGATATGATTCATTATTTTGTCCACCTTTAGGCATTCATATCTAGACAGCAAATCTGGTAAGCTTACATCCCAAGCCCACCTAAAATATATTTTCTTCTCTGTCATCAACAACACATCCAATCTTCTTTATCCTACCCGGCTTTCTCCATCTGCCTTGCCTTGCCTTGTGTTCCATTCTTCTCTATGCCTGGTTGGTTTTCCTTTTTTTTTTTTTTTTTTAAACGTATGACATTACTTAATAAGAGCTAAAATTAAAGCCCCCTGCCAAAGAATACATTTACACATTTATTACAAATAAGGAAGGAGGCTTGACTGACTTATAAACCACCATTTCTGCTTAGCTTTATTTCGCCCTCTTCTCTATGCCATACCACGGAGTCATCAAACCCCGTGCCAGTCTTGGAACCCTCTAGTTCATCAAACTCCCTTGCCTTTCAAGCCCTGTCCCCCACCTTCACAATGTTCTTTTCTGTTCTCTGCCAGGTAAACCTGGTACTGACAAAACCCCAAACCAAAACCAAACCAAACCCAAAAGAAGACATTTTGGCCCTTCTTATTATTAGTCATGTTATTCCCCAGGTCTCCTCAGTTCAGTTGCATCAATCTGAGCTGCACTTCCTCATTCCTAAGACACTTTTGTGGATTGTGTACTCTCAAGGTAGACTCAGAAGGGGGAAGGCAGCATGCTGTCTACAGATCATAATGTAAAGTAAATGCAGAGTAAATATTAATTCCTGTTATTCTATTTTTTTTAAAGATTTTTTTTAATTAGGTATTTTCTTTATTAACATTCCAAATGTTATCCCCTTTCCTAGTTTCCCCTCCAAAAGCCTCCTATCTTCCCCCCACCTTTACCAACCCACCCACTCCCACTTCCTGGCCCTGGCATTCCCCTACACTGGGGCATTGAGCCTTCACAGGACTAAGGGCCTCTCCTTCCATTGATGACTGACTAGGCCATCCTCTGCTACATATGCAGCTGGAGCCATGAGTCCCACCATGTGAATTCTTTGGTTGGTGGTTTAGTCCCTGGGAGCTCTGCGGGTACTAGTTAGTTCATATTGTTGTTCCTCCCATGGGGCTGCAAAACCCCTATTTCTTTAATGATTTATTTTTTGTTGGAGAAACCATCTGCATAATTATGATTTAGTATAAGTATTTATTAGTGTTGTATGAGATCCTGAATTTGAAGGTAACAAGAGGCTTAGGCATCATCATCTGTTCCTGGACATTCTTATTTTTATAAAGTCAAAGCAAATATTTTCAGTCTTAATGATAAACTGAACAATCCTCATAAGATCCTCATTAATGAGGGTCCAGAGGCGTAGCTAAATTGTAGACACACATAGACTTGGGTTCAATTGCTAGAACTGGTTTAAAACATTCTCTAATGTTCTCATTAACACAAATAGCTACCAAAGTTACACTTTCTTTAAGGCATTTATCTTCCTTATGAGCAGATTTTGTAGCTCTTGGGTCCTGTTGTTGTATCGGTTGCTTCCTAGTCCTAGACATCAACAGCTACAAAATAGCCAGCTTACTTCCTGGGTGTCACAGTTAAACTCACTCCACTTGGTAGTGGCTGAAAAGAGCTGGTACTCTTCTAGGCTTTGAGCTTATCACTTTGGTGACCTCAGGCTAGCAACAGGGCTGTTTGTTCCGATTATTTTCATGATTCCAACATCTTCATGCACATCTCAGAGAAGGTCACAATTATTTAAGAACAGGACATTTCATTCTGTGGTTTTATATCTGCCACGAATTTACATAACAATAGGAAGATAGACTCCTGAAACAAATATTGGAGATCTTTTGACATCTACACTTTGCTGGTAAAAAAACTAAGACTCAATCAAGGCAAGAGCTCCCACAGTCCCTGTTGGGCAGGGCAGCAGCTCGAAGCGCAGATGTGTTAATTCCTAGTTCTGGAATTTTCCCACCTATGGTGAAATGCCTTCACTGCTCAGAGATCGGAATGTATTTGCTAAGCTGTTTTAGGAGTTGTGGCTGTTGTGCTGAGTGACAGTTGAGACAAACCATCATGAGCTCCTGGTGCTGCATCAGAATATTTATCAGCCTTTGTACTTAAAATTTTAACTTGTGTATAGTATGTTTCTAGGTATTCAGAACTGACAGCTTGTTTTGTTTATTAGGACAGCAATCTTTGACCTCCTAATTTCTGAAGGTTTGTTTCATTTGTAAGCTGTGATTTGACCTCCTGAAATCATGCTGTGAGCTTTATAATAAAATTGATTAAAAATACAACTCACTGGACAAGAAATCAGACAGAAGCAGAAATTTTGGAAGGCCACAGGGACCTCGAATGTCTAATTTTTTTTTTTTTTTCCCTTAAACGTGAGCCATAGTAATTCCTTGGGGGAAACTCCGGTTACTGTCTCGCACACTTCTGACAATTTCCAAACATCTTCTGCTCTCATGCTCTAAAAACCACAACGTAAAAAAAAAAAAAAGATGGCCAGTAACAGTCACCGGTAGGTCCGAATAACATGACAAATTGGATGAACTGACAGGTAGGTGATGAATAATGTTAACGTGACCCTAAAAATAGTGAAGCAATGTTTGCACACTGACACTTCTCTAAAGGCAGATGGATATGCATGACCTGAGCTCTTAGACAGGTGTCAGGGATATTGATGGGTGGTACGAGGATGATCATTTTCCTGGCAGCGTTGCTGCAGACAGTCTGCATGATTAATGATGCATCTTAGTCTTTTATGTTTTCCACCTAGGGCAAAAAGGGATGTGAACCTTTGTCATTCCATGGAATGTGAGAATCCTGCCTGAAGGGCAAGACCAGAGAGCGCTGTACATCTAACAGTATGGTGTTTGTTTGCTAGGTGCAGAAACAGAAGTAAAAAAAAAAAATACTCATGATCTTGACACACGAAACAGCTGTGCCTGGTGCCTGATCAGATCTGGCTTCTTACTGAAGGGCTACACCCAGGGCATGAGAGCTTGGCACCGCCTGCAGTAAGGAGTACAGTGGGCTTGGGCTCTGACCAGAGCAGGAGGACACTGTGGCTTTGGGATGCATCTGCACACATGCACACTTTGAATGAATATTAAGAACCACTCAAAGGAAACAAAACAGGACCAAGGCAGGAAGCGAGAGGTGAGATCATCTGCCTAATGTTTATATTCATCTCAGGTTCTCAGAGACAATTTTCTGATTCAAATCAATTCAATATTGTTTCTAAATGCTGAATCTAGTGAGAAAGAGCTTTTCTTTCCTAAGAATAATACTGTTTGCTCAGGTTTTTAAAATGTCACATGTAGCAGTGAACGAACTATGCTATTTCAGGGCTCAAAATTAAATCCAAAAGTCTAATAATAGTCTCTAGATGTATTCTGCTAAACCCTAGGTAGCCAGCCCATTTACTGAAAATATTATGGTAGGTAATGGTAACATAGGTTATGGAGACAAGCTACCAATGTGTGTTTTGTTTTCTTTTTCTTTTTGTTTGCTTTTATACAAGCAAAGGTATCCATGTAATTCAATTGTCCATGGACAACATGTTAAATGAAAACGTTTATTCATTTTGTAATCAAAGACTAGGCTATCAAGAAAACTTAGAGGACTGATTCCTCTAAAGACATTTAAAAATGGGACAAAGCCTCATTTTTATGCTGGGAAAGAGGTAGGAAGTAATTTTGTGAACATCAGTGACCAGGCTGACTATTACTTTATTTTTTGTTTCTGAAGTATGCTGGCTCAATGGGAATGGCTCCCATTGTGGTCCCTAGTTGGTGGAACTGGTTGGGAAGCCTTAGGAGGTGTGGCTTTGTAGGATAAGGTGTGCTGTTTGGGGCAGGCTTTGAGGTTTCAAAAGCCCATGCTGGTCACCGTTACTCCTCTCCGTCTTGTGGTTAGTTATGTCTTAAGATGTGAGCTCTCCGCTGTCGTGCTGCCACCATGCTTCCCACCAAGATGGTCACAGACCTAAGTTCAAAATAAACTCTTCTCTATAAATGGCTTTGGTCATGGTGTCTTACCACAGTAATAGAAAAGCTACAGAGACACTAAGAGAAAGGAACAAACTTTGAATTTAAAACTTCTCTTTTAGAACACTAGAGAGGTTTATGTGTTTCTCTTAATTGTTAAAATCTCTCAATAAAATCCAGTATCTTGAAATGGTGGGGGTGAAGGTTCTGCCTTATCTGGAATATGCTCTTAACATCTCCAGTTTTAGAATTTGACTTGGCATCTGATTACAATAAAATTCTCTAACCCTTGTTTTCTCACTGCCTAGTAATATTGCTTTCAGCTAGTATATTTTTGTTCAACTTGTGTATCACTCCATGCATATTGACATAGTGGTGGCTTTCATCTCTTTGTCACAGTACAAACATTTTGCCACAAACAACTCTCACTGCTCTGGGAGACGAAGTGTGAATGAAACTTAAACCAATGAATAGGAAGCAGAACTACCCGGAGTATAAATTCAGAATTGATATACAATCAAGAGAAGTTGATGATTAACAGACTTGCCATCTAATTTTTTTTTATTATCCAATTAATACTCTGATACACTGAAATGGCAATCCACAATTAAAAAATCTTCAGTAGAAATATTGTTAGAGCTAGATCAAATTTTACTGTGCAACTTAGAAAATTACTTCTCTCTGGAAATTAATCCAAATTCTGGAGCCACTCTAACATCAGCAGCATGTACATCCAAACGTGTCAATAATCCCTGCCGAGAAACTCTCATTACATAAGGTCATGATCCTTATTTCCAAAGTTCTTCAAGGGCTTCCCTAGATTATAGGGTATTTAAAAAAAAAACGTAGGTTTCAAATATAGGTCTTTTGAAAACTAGTATTGTATGCTGTGCATAAGAAAAACATCTCAGCAGACGCCAGCCAGTTACATAAAGAATAACATTTGCAGGCTGGCCTTGAACTCGTGACCCTCCTGCCTCCACCTCTTGCAGCAAATCTTCCCTGCATGTGCTACTGCAACCAGCAAGATACAGATTTTATTATTTACCTGCCTGTGTCAGAACGATTTCCTTCAGTTTTCTTTTAAATTACTTAAATGCTTTTGAAAAAAGATTCTCATAGAGCCTAGGCTAGCTTCAAATACTCCCTGTAGCTATGGATGATCTTGAACTTTTGATTTTTCTCTCTCTACTTTCTGTTGCACTGGGTTTCATGCAAGCTAGGTATAATTTTAGTTTAATTGTCACTTTACATAAGCTAGAGTTACCTGGGCTTGCCTGTGGAGGAGTTTATGGCTTGAGTGCTATTGGGAGACCATCTTAATTGTGAAAGAGACCATGCCCTGGGGAGGGGAAGGGGGATCCTGTACATACAGTGGAAAGAGAAAACTGGGCAATAGCATGCACTCCGCTCCTGTTTTCTGACTGAGTGAATACCAATGGCTTCAGGTTCCTGCTATCTCGACTTCTCCATCATGAAAGGCTGTTTGAACTGTGACCTAAAGTAAATTCTTTCTCCCTTAAGTTGCTTCAGTCAGAGTACTTTCTCTTAGCCACAGGGAGAGAAACAGGCAAGTGATTTAACGCCACAGCTACCTGCTCAAGTCCATTGATACGTTCTGCATTGCATGAAACTCTTAAGGAGAACAAAACTGAGATAAAACCCAAAGAATGGCATGGACATTTCAAAAACACAAATTTTCTCAGGCAACTTATTTACTGGCTCTTCCTTCTTAGAGATTTTTCTCCAGTAGCAAGAACAACGTTGCACGCAGTGAAGAGCGGATAGAGGTATACTATAGCATTCCTGAGAAAGTTAGTCATTTGTTGCTACGCTAAAGTAATTACTGTAGCAGAGACCGGCTCATTTATCATTTCCTGTTGTCTTTGCTATTTTCTCAACTTGTCTTTTTAAACAAATACCCTCATTGTCCTTGCTGCAAAACCAATAACTTTATTTCACTAGGAAAGACTCAGCAGCGTTTGCTCCTTATTCCAATGAGGATCTGTCTCTGGGAGCCACCTAACAGAATTGCACATTGGTGTCCTTCCTTGGGGAGTTGGCACAGGGTAGCTGAGCAGTAACCAGCCGTGTTAGAGACACAGTTTCAAGGTCCCTTCTTTTCTACCACAGGAGTTTCCATGGAACACAGTCAGACATTCTGTTCTATGAACATCACAACAACTTCAATTTTTAAAGGATTTCTGTTGAATGCTTCAATCGCATTCAGCTAGCAGTATTTAAATCTATTTCTATGAACCAACTGTTACAAAAACTTATAATGAGAAGAGGCCTGGATAATAAAAGGAAGCTTTGAAAGGGTGGCTACTGCCTCCTCAAAGAACATCATTAAAAAAAAAAAATTTAACACAGGCAATATTTGGTTCAGCAATTTAGTCTGAGTTTGTATAAAATGTCTAATGTGAGCAGAAATATGTCATAGCTTTGAACAGGAGCAAAACAGAGCCCCAAGTTATGAGAACCCTAACTGAATAGATAAGAGATCCAATTAGGCAGACGAGGCTCCCCAGTAGCCTGATCCCCGAAAGTATAATTTCCCTTTCAGGGGATGAGACATTTTCATTCTCCTAAATTTCAAAAGAGACAGATCCACATCTTATTTGTGGAACTTCAACAATTCTAGTACGACTCAACTCTTATTTTAAAAACAAATCTTATGTATTTGAAACAGAGAGATGAAAAGAACCTTGATAGACCAATGGTTTTGCTGGCTGATTGCGTCTCCTTCTGAGAAACAGAATGGGGTTTGCAAATATCACCGGATTTCCAGGCACGGTTCTTATAGTTCCTAGCTGCAAAAGGCAGTGTTAAGCCTTAGAACGACCGGCCTTTTGAAACCAAGTCAATAGTTTATATTCTGCTATGCCAAACTCTTTCCCCTATAAAATTTGCTCTGTAAGTCATTTGCTCTAAAATTCAAATGAAATTAAGAAATAAATATAATTATCCACATCATTGGAGAATAGTCTCTTGGAGAGTCCAAAACAACAGACAGTGCATATAATTTGTAGTTTGTTTTGGAATGAATTGAGTGAGTCTATTTCACTGGTACGTTTACTGATGATGATGATGATGATGATACTAGTCCTGATTGTAATGAAGATAATAGTTTCCTAAGACAATATTACAATTAGCTTTTTCTTGAGCATTTATCAATTCGTGGAGGAGGTAAGGAGCTGAGAAGCATTTAATGTTGCAGAAAACACAGTTTCAATCCCAGAACACAATTCTTTCATTTCACATTCATGGGTAAGAGTCAATGGTTTTCTAGCATTGTCGATGGGATGCCTTGATAACTATTGATGGTTCTTTCTATAGAAGAGAAGTGACAACTTATTTTAAGTACCTTGTTAATAAGTTTCTATACTCTGCCTGTTGGTTGCCCTCATGTCTCCACAGATATGGTTCATTAAAAGAAGTAACCAATATCAAGCAAACATGTGCAATAGTGTAGAATGTGTAAAGGGTCAGAGGTGTGGGGACACGAGTAGAATTTGTCCAAAGGCTACTTCAGTTCATTTGGATTTCCTTGGGCTCTTTAGTTAAACCTGGAATGAACCCAGTGGTACAAGACTACAGAATAAATGCAGTCAGTGCACAGGGATGGTCAAGCTGCCGATGTGAACCTGGAAGGGCACTCCCCTACAAAACACAAAGCACTTGCTGCTGGTTTAAACTAATAGTTTGATCTTTCTGGAGTATTTCACTTCTGGAGAAAAAAAAACATGGAGATTACTATCAGTCTTCACTTAAGCGGAATGTTCCTAATATCCGATACATAGCTTTGGACTTCTGAAAATGTAATTTTTAAGAAAAGTATAACAACAGTAGGGGATTTTTAATGATTTGCCTATGAAATGTTGTCTAGAAATGTTTTATAACTCCACCAGATATTAAGGATGCAGTAAGAGCCCTGTGCAGAGCCCCTCATCTCAGTATTTGTGGAATAATTTTTGACATTCTTTTCTATGTTTTATGTGACTAAGTAGTAGCAAGTTCATATTCACAGATGAAGATTGTGTTAACAAAAATGCTAAGGACTGTTTTACAAAACCCCCAAATATTAACTTTCTTTCTAAGCCTATTCACTTTCCTTTGTTATTAGTCAAATTCATTTTGTTGTTGTTGTTTGTTTTTTCAAGACAGGGTTTCTCTGTATAGCCCTGGCTGTCCTGGAACTCACTTTGTAGACCAGACTGGCCTTGAACTCAGAAATCTGCCTGCCTCTGCCTCCCGAGTGCTGGGATTAAAGGCGTGCGCCACCATGCCCGGCTTATTAGTCAAATTCTTTTGGTTTGTTAGTTTTAAAAATAACAATTTTAGTTGTAGCTTTGGGTAAAACCTTTGGAGGTCTCATAGTGCAGAAGGACCTGTCCTCAGTACAGCTTGAGTTCTACAAAGAGCAGTTTTCTTGGAGATGGTGAGTGGATGCTTCTAGAGACCCCCGGTCTTGTTCCATGTTTGTCTAGGAGAATACATTTCCTGGATGCAGCCTAGCAGAAACCCAGAGGAGGGTAACAGACTGTCAACAGTTCTGACAGGGTGGAGGGGTTCTAGCCTTGGGCATGCTCTATTTACTCTGTCTTGAAGGCAGATTTGGTCCCATTGCCTAGATGCTTGTACCAGACTCCTTAGCTTCAGGCCTTGATCAGCTACAGACTCCTAAGACAAATGAGAGAGTAGCCTCATTTCCACTGGGACTTCCATATCATCCATGTAATTAGTTAGCTGAGGGACGCCCTCTAGGTGGCTGCACATCAGTGCGGAGACATTAAAAGTTTGGCTAATGTGAGCTAACTCTTAGTGAGATCAGGGTTTAGATTTCTGAGTCTGCAAGCCTGATAGCCCTGCATGCCTTTCATAAAGACAGACGCAGTCCTGCCCCAGTTACCAATCTCCAAGAGCACTGCATGCTGCCCTCTTAGTTCAGGGTTTCACAAGGCCTAGCATTCTGGTCCCCAGCTCTGCACCCCAGGGCTCAGAGATAGTGTTATAGATGACAGTAGTCCTCCCTACAGTTTATAGCTAATTTCATCATCCCTTTCCCCAATTCAGGGCTGTTTCCCCACATTTTCTATGCCTGGAATTTACCTCTTCTTGATCATATTTGACTTCAAACTATGTGTGTGTGTGTGTGTGTGTGTGTGTGTGTGTGTGTGAGTTTGTGTGTGTGTGTTTGTGTGTGTGTGTGAGTTTGTGTGTGTGTGTGTCTGTCTGTGTGTGTGTCAGTTTGTGTGTGTGTGTCAGTTGTGTGTGTATGTGTGTGAGTTTGTGTGTGTGTTCACATGAACAAGTGGTATAAACAAGCTATCTCCATGACACAGTATTTGAAACCAATGATTCTAGGAGAGATTTAGGTTTACATGTATTTAAAAACACCTTGGAGTGATTATGTTTGCATATGGCTGAAGCGCCAAACCATGAGGGATGTATTTCTGATGCACTGGTGGAGGCAGGCAGGCACCCATGTTGGGGTCTAGTCAACATATTCAGGAAAGATTCAGGACACTCTCAGCATATTTTTAAACAATGTGAATTTTATGGAAAACAATTGTCTTAAACTTTTTTCAAGGCATTGGGATGTGTCTATGGTTCCAGATCCACAATTCAGGTTTTACTTGTTACCTCCTAGCAGGATCAGTAACAGAGCAGGGTGCTGAGGGTGAATTCGGGAGGACCACTGGCAATAGGAGGACCACTGACAATAGGAGGACCACTGACAATAGGAGGACCACTG
>NC_034594.1:30644496-30731033 GCF_900095145.1 Mus pahari | reverse complement strand
CAATAGGAGGACCACTGGCAATAGGAGGACCACTGACAATAGGAGGACCACTGGCAATAGGAGGACTACTGGCAACAGGAGGACCACTGACAATAGGAGGACCACTGGCAATAGGAGGACATTTGAGCTCAGACATATCTTTCTGCTTTGTTGCCAGTGCTAGATAGGGCTGTCTTTTCTTCATGATCATCTTGCTGAAAACATTTATTTCTACTTAAGGATGTGTACACATGTGCTAGTCCTCACATGTGAGCACTGACATATCTTTGTGAACAATGTTTTACATCAACAGAAATATATACTATATACTATATACTATATACTATGTTCTTGTAATTTTTTTCTTGGTCACCCATTCCATGTTATTTTTTTTAAATTAATAGATGCACAGGCCTTTTAAACAAATACCTTGAGTTATAAACAACTAATTTTTACAGTCAAATTGACATCATAATTTTCGTTTCTTTCATGTTTATATCATCTTATAAACCTGTTATATACATCTAAGGTCATAATGATCATGTGATCATATTAAATTATTGAAGTATAAAAAACAGAAAAAAATGGCTGTGTGAAATTTAAATATATTATTGTACTAACAGTGTAGACATAAGTGATTGAGAAATATTATTTTAATACTTGTTAGTTGAAAAGTTGGCCAAAGGCTTTTGCAACAGTTGTTGAATGACTTGAACAGGAATGGTTATGCAAACCTACTGTGCTTAAGTTCATAGAGGGTAAATTTGCACTTAAACCTCAGACACAGGCCATACTGTGTAAAACGGGCCATAAAAATCAATTTATTTTCACTTTCAGTCTGAAACAAAACACTAAGACTAGCTATCTCATTAGTTTCTGGTTAGAAGCTTACATAATGTCTTTCAACTCAAAATTCCCATGTTTGGAGTTTGGGTATGATGGAAACGTATCATTTCCACCATGTCCATTGCACAGACAATCAGAATCAGAAAAGTCAGAGTCAGCTCAAGTTTAACAGCCGAGCACAATACGACCAATGCACAAACTCAGTTCTCTTTGATTTTGCAGCGAACACTGGCAACACAGCCGCCCTACATTCATGGAAGAGAAAGGTCGATGGAGAGGTAACACCTTCAGGTGGGAAAACTGATTCAGAAATGGGCACTGCACACAGGGAAAGTGCACATAAATGGTGCACATAAATAGTGCAGAATGCATTTACGAACTGGGGCATAAACACAGTTTCCCACAGTGTCTCTTAGGACCCAAGGCAACTTTTCAGCCCAAGTTTTCATCTGTATTGCAAATACTGCTTCTTTATCTATAGCCATGAACATAGCATAAGATTACAGGTGACTGGCTACATGAATTTTGGGAAGAAATAACGAAAGCATAGAGCTCAAGAAAGCAGGAGAATTGTGATAGTTCACAGGCTTTTAGAGACTTGCAGCAGTCCTACTCTAACTCCTAGAGGGGAATATACTTGAATTGAGACACTCTTTTCCCCCTCAGAAATCTTGACATCTAACTTCATTTCCTGAGCTTAAATATTCCAGGAGAGTCTAGTGTCACAGTAATAACCTGGGCAAACGTTTTTATTTGTTTCGGTGCTGATACCAATATTTGTGCTACAAGCTGCTGCCTACGTTTTCTGCTATTTATTCCCTACAGATCAGATTATTGGCCCAGATATAACATGTTTTCCAGCAAAGTGCTCCTTGTGTTCATGAACAAATGGAAAAAAGCTTCCATTTTAAATGTAGATTTTTTGCCACATGACTGAATTAATTCATGTTACAAATACGATATGAAACCACTTGATATTCCTGACTGTATACCTGGAGGAGAGAAGCCATGAAGGCAAATATTTAACAAATCAAGTAACTGCCCCATTTGCACAGGTAGGTGGACAAAATTAAAGCCCTGTGGCCAGTTCCAGGCCAGCCATTTATAGCTTTTTGAGCCTCCTGGGTATTATTCCTAGCATGTGTAACCTTGTTTTATGGGCTGACATTAAAACAAATGGGGTAATGTGAATGAATCTTTGTAAACTTCAAATTATCGCAGAGAAGCCGGGAATTAATTTTTTTTTTTTTTTTTTTTAGATTAATGGGAGATTTACTGGTAGCACTACTCAGGATTCTCTGCTGTGCAAAGAAACAGGAAAAAAATAGAAGAGTTGAATGTGTATGTGACTGTGTGCATGTGTTTGTGCACATGTGCATATCCATTTGTGCCTATGTATGTATATTTATGTGTGCATACATATTAGTGTGTGCAGGCATGTGGAGGTCGAAGGACAACTTCTGTGGCTCCTAAGATGCTGGTCACCTTGTTTTTGAGAGACAGGGTCTCTCGCTGGACTTAGCAAGTAGGGCTAGGCCGGTTGCTTGGCCAGTGAGCCTTAGGAATCCTTCCATCTATGCTTCCCCAGAGCTGAGATTACTATTGCACGTCTACTCTTGTTTATACAGTTTCTGAGGATCAACCACATGTCCTCAAACTTGCAATGTGAACACTTTGCTGAGTCTTTGCCCCGCCCCAGCTTGGGGGGGCGGGACGGAGATTTTAAATTCAAATGAAATAGCATTTAGGGATGGTGAGGGTATATGGACAGATTATAAAGTACTTCAGATGATTTCATAGCAACCTCAACAGGACAGCAAAACATTCTTGAATTTGAAGCTCTCAAAGGGTTAAGTTCAGGGTGTAGTGCCCATTCCCTAGCCCCAGAGTTTTAGGCAGTTAAACTTTTCTGGGGTCCCTTGCTGCTCACACTTGTGGGCTTCTGCAATTAGCAGTGCTGTCTTGAACCTCAGCTCTGCCACGCAATCTCTTTCAGTTAATCTCTTTGAACTTCCATTTCTCACCTGTCAGATGCTCCTAATACCTCTTCACATTTCTGTTGTGAAGACCGAAGAAGGAGACAACATGTGCGGAAAGGCTTTGTCATTTGGAAGGGCTTCCACAAAGAACAAGTTATTTGGCAATTCACTTAGACTACGTTGATACCCTTTTAGGTTGTCAGTTTCTTCTTTGTGGGGAAAATGGGTTGACGGGATACTAATAGGATAGAGAGGATTTGGTTTGTAAGTCTGGATTCTTTCTTCCACATTTCAGACTTGTGAATAATATCTCAATTATTGTTTAAAGAGAAGTACATCTCTAAAAGAAATGTTTCCTAAAACTTAAGACTTACTAAAGTGACAAGAGATGGTGACTTACCACAAAGCAACTCTCAGGGAGATAGGTAGACTCCGTTTGGTACGAGAACCAGAGGAGAAAGGCTCTGGCTTTTCTGAAGGCACAGAGAGCCTGGGACTTTTCTTTCTCATTGACCAACATGAAAACCAGAGGACTTTCTCCAGCCACATACACAGTGTCACTGAGCACTGTCTGTCCAACTCAGGTTCTGCCTGTCCTGTTACACAGGTCACAGGTCTTTATCCTGCTCACTCAGGGATAATAAACTAGATCTGCTTTCCTTATAAGTTCTCCTACCATTTTCCTGTGCTATTAATCCCTCCCAATTTTGGAATATTCATGAATGGAACTCATTACTTCAGTCAGTCTCAAACACTGTATCATTGAGATATACACATCTTACTTTTTGTGCGTGAGAATTTTATAAAAAAATATTCAAAAATCCTCAGCTATACAGAAAGTTTTTTTGGGATATTTTATAAATATCATGGTTGAAGCTTCTAGCCATTTATGTTTCCCAGTTATGGTTCATAAAAAGATCTGTGCTAAATATTTCACATATAATTTAGCAAAGTTAACTTTCTTTCTGGTCTCTGAAATGATTTTTATTCATTTTTTTCCAGACAATGAAGACCCAGGTTGCTTTCACAGTGACTGAGGCTTCTGCGCTGCCTTCTGTAGAGCCTGGGACAGCAATGCTGCATAGCAGGACTTCCTGGATGTTTGTGAAATAAAATTTCTTTCTTATACTGGTTGCAAAGAAGCTTAGGGCTAAGTGCTTTAACCATAATAGCCATGCTCAGGATATTTTTCTTTCCCCTAACAGTTCAGCTTTTTTTTTTTTTAAATGTCTGTTTAAAGACCCTCATTGACTGTAGTTTAATTATGAAAGCACCACAAATCCTTTTTGGAAACTGATATAGGTAAGATACCACAAAATAAAATACATTTTAGCTTTTAGATGATAAAAACTAAAATAGTTGAAATTTATGTTTTTTTTAACCATTTAACAAGC
This sequence comes from Mus pahari, assembly GCF_900095145.1. NCBI lineage: Eukaryota > Metazoa > Chordata > Mammalia > Rodentia > Muridae > Mus > Mus pahari. The sequence continues at coordinate 30,726,835 of NC_034594.1, read as the reverse complement.
TATAAAATTAAGTACATTTTCACTGAAAAAAAAAAAAAAAGTGTCTATGTTTTCCAAGGCTTGATGAGCCTCTCAGTCAGAGAGGAACCCATCAGAAGACGCATATATAGTTACACATTGGACACAGAGAAGCACAGTTTTAAAATTCACTTTCCTTTTAGTGCAAGACTTGGTGAGGGTACACACACACACACACACACACACACAATGTGCCATCTTATCTATGCGTTCACAAGGGAAGATTATTATTATCATATTATCATATGGTAAAGCCAGGAAGTCCTAGCTTTGTGACTTAGAAAACCCGTGGGTTCGGGCTCTTTCTGTAGTGAAAAAAAGAGACCTAAGTCTAAGCTTATGGACTGGTATCAGTTGGTCTGTTCTGTTTCTATGGCAGGAACTTATCACTGGGCCTGGCACACAGAGAGGCAATGCCTTTGAATCAAGAGTCAGAAAATGCCTTGGGTCTCATTAAAAGAGAGAGGGTAGGAAGGCGATTCCAGACAGCCCAAACAGATAGTAATTCTGCTTGGAATACGATGGAAAATTTTCTTTCAGTTTTCTGGTATGGACTACAATTTTGTGCCTATGAGATTCCTGTCTCTGTACAAGGGAGACAGGTTCTAGCTTTCTGCGTATGTTATTTTTGTTTCACATAGTATTCTTTTATTTATTTATTTATTTTAAAATTAAAATTGTAATCCAGTCTCTGTTGGTCCTGACTGAAGCCTTTCTTTTAGATGTTATTACAAAGGAGGTTTAATAAATTTATTTTAAGATTCAGACTTCCTTTAAAGACGAAAGCCACTACTGTAGTTAGAAACAAGTGTTACCAGCGTTTTAAGTAGGCTGAAAACTGAAAGGGAAGGGGATGGTAAAAGTTTCTAAGCTTACAGTACTCATGCCACATCTGGAAAAGTGTGAGTTACAACTGCTATTTCCTTCCAGTGGGAGCGTCCGTGGACATTTGTTTAACAAGGGAAGTTGCTGTGACATCAAATTAATTGTGAGCACAGAGCAGATTTCTAGGTATGTGAGTCATACAGTTCCTGTTTACCCTCCTTGGAGAGTTTATAACATGTGAAATATAAATTATCAGAACAATAACATATTGATTCTTCATTTGATTCTTTTAGATCTTCATGTCTATGTCCCAAACTTGGGAAAATGAAAATCCCGCTGGATGCTAGGAAATGTTGAGAAACACAATTATTTCAATATTTTCTAATATTATATGTTTCAATAAAACCATGTATAAAAATCATGTGAAGCTGAAGTAACTTCAGGGAGGACTTCATAGTATTCAGTCCATGTTTAACTATGAGTTGCAAGTTTCAATGGACATTTTTGCTTCTATATTTTATTTGGAATTTAGCAAACATGCAAGTTTAAACATAACTTTAGAAATTGTTTCGTTACTTTGTGTGCACTTAGTGTCTCAGTGTGTGCTTGTGCACGCCCAGTATCAGTGTGGAGATGGAAGTTGGAGGAGACATGTAGGAGCTGGTTTCTTCTGCCATCTGATGGGTTCTGGGGACCAAACACTGATCATTAGAGTTAGCAGCAAGTGCTTTTTTCCTGAGCAGTCTGCCTGTTGCCCCTTCATCATGACAATTTTTATCTCACAAGACTTTCTGTTGTCAAACTAGAGAAATCTGTAGGATGCTGAGTGACCTGATCACTTTCACTGGGAAATGTTCTTTTCTATGTCCACTAAGCAGATACAATTAGGATGGAAAACAATCTGTGTAGCTCAGATGTGCTTAGGTGTGGGGCCATCAGTCAGGGCATGGGAAAACCAGCCCACATCCGCCAGACAGAGCTACCCTCCCTTCCTCAGCAACTGTCAACAGCTGGACTCACTGGGTCAAAATAACAAGAACAAATGATGGATGTGAAGTTTGGAGGATGACAAAGCAGAGGTTACTGAGAGAGGTGGAGGGACACAATGGTGGTTGATATGGTCAAAATGTAGTGTTTAAATGTATGAACTTTTCAAAGAAAAGAATGGTTAAAAATACTTTAAAATAAAAAGTAAAGAACAAAGTGAACTAAAAATAGTGGTAATCAACATCAGAGGTTAACTGCCTGCAATCAAATCTGAATAAATATGGGGTAGAAATGCAACCCACTGTTTTCTTTGAAGGTGAACTGTGCTATGCAATGTGAATGGAGATGAGGGTGGCAGACCCTGTATTGGTATTTCCTGTTACAGATGAGTGCACACACAGGCATTGCACAGGATGCCAATGAACCTCTGGGGTTTCTTGTTGGAGAAAAAATCCTCAGGGAAAGATTTGAGTCTTATAAGTCCTGTCATGAATGGTTCAAAGAGAGTCACAGATGCAATAGTTTTGAAGATTTTTTCCATATGAATTAGTTTTTACAGGAATTATAAAGTCATTGTAAATGCATTGACTAGAAGTAGCTTATAATACCATCAGGATAGTTGTTTATAATAAAATATAATATTTTTATTTGGTTCTATTTAAATCTTAAAGCATAAAGAATCACTCTCAGATATTATATGTCACTATTGTATTTTATTACTTTTAATAATTTGTCTATGGCTCAACATATTGGTGGAGTACAATTTTGGGAGCACTAGTCCTGCAAAATCTTTTACAAAAATGTGTTATTCTTCAAGTGATTCTGATGTATCTTGCATACTATAAGAGCTTTGAAGTATTTAAGAGATGGTTATAGTGATGAGATTTTTAAAAAGTTTTTTGAGATGTATCATAAAATTAAGTTATGATTTTTGACATTTTATTGGATCTATTATAGGTGGGGGGAGAGGGAAAGAGAGAGAGAGAGAGAGAGAGAGAGAGAGAGAGAGAGAGAGAGAGAGAGAGAGAGAGAGAGAGAGAGAGAGAGAGAGAGAGAGAGAGAGAGAGAGCCATGAGTTGATGTAACTATTTTTCTTTAAGATAATTACATGAGGACTCATGATATTATACTGCATGCATTTGTGTGAATTTCACACATTAGAAATTTTAAAAAAGGTAAAATAAAATGGCCGTCATATCCGAGAGCTCTGTATTCATAGATTCAAAAATATATGTGTGAAGTACTTGCATCTTCCAGAATGTATACAGAGAGTTTTTAAAATCATCATTCCTTAAGCAATACAATACCACAGATATTTACATAGACTTTACATTGTATTAAGTATTATAAATTATCTAGATCCGATTTAAGACATAGAAGAAGATGCACATGGGTAATATGTAAACAGCAGTCCAGTTTAAAAGAGACTCTAGTATCCTTAGACTTTGGTGTTTGTAAAGGGTTGGAACCAGTCCCAGAGCCCACTCTCTGACAGAGGATTTTTACACAAAACATGCATATTTGTAAAGACTGTATAATGGAAAGAAGGGAGGAAAGCTTGGGAGAAGATCAGTTGCTTACGGTAACACTCCCTAAATGTACTGAATACTAGTCTGTTCTTAATAAGCATCTGTTAATATCTTCAGTGGTGTTTTGGGAATGGTTATATACACATATAATAGAACCAAAGTTAATATATTGTATAACTGGCAGGTTCAGGAATTTAGAATATGTCAGTCTTATCTAGATGCTGAAAACGTTAAGACAAACTATGCAAAAGTTAAATTCCTCTTATGTCCACATTCTGATACATGCAAGTAATTAAAATATTACCAGGGCTTTGTTCAAGTGTAAACATAATGATAATTATCATTAAGGAAAATAAAATAATGAAGTCAGAAGAAAAAATGGTATTATATATTTTGAATGACAAGAAGCATTTGATTTGGTTTGAACACTAGTTATAAAATTTGGTTACAAGTGTTCAGTAGCTAAATGAAACGTTGTGTTTAAAAATCCCTTGAAGCTGGACTTGGTGGCACATGTCTTTAATCCCAGCACTCACAAGGCAGAGACAGATGGATCTCTACAAGTTTGAGGCCAGCCTGGTCTACATAGTGGTTTATAAAAGAGCCAGGGTTACACAGAAAAACCCTGTCTCAATACAGCAAAAATGAATGTGTAAATAAATAAATAAATAAATATTCATTGAATACTTTTATAGAACTCAATAATTTTATTTTTATAATTTTACCTTAAATTCTCATAAATTATAGTCATCTGATAATATGCCAATTGCATTCCATCAATTTTTTCTCACTGTAGAAGAGTCAAATTAGTTAGCATTTTTATTACTCAAAGAAGGTTCCATAGTTGCTAAATAAGATTTATACTTTCACATAAAGCTTATTATAACTTTGCATGTCTGAGAAGCCGCATTCTAGAATCTAAATAAATGAGACATGTTAGTTTCTTTAAAAACTAAATTATGCATGAATTTCAACTCTGCATCTTCATAGTAGCCTTGTGTTAGCTCCTGCAACTCTCTTTATTTCTATCTTGTCAGAGATCAGAAAACTTTCCACTGTTGACTTTTATGAAAATTCAAACAAGAACATTTGCATTTATTACAATATACTGCCAAACCTTGCATTAATTTCCATTGATGCCCATTAATTTGATAAATGTTTTGTCATTTGTGCCATTTACACTGTCAAAACAAGTTAATTATATCTTACTGACATCTTTGACAATTGCTTTAACTATGGCAAAAAAAAAAAGTGTGCCTTATTTAGTTCAATAAAAAAATTCCTTCTTGCCCACTGAAAGCTTGAACGAAGAAGGAAGAGCAGTGCACGCTCAGGTTAGGACAAGCAGTAAATGAACAGTGGTACTCAAGGTGTAAACAGTGGCGGACAAGGCTCTCACAAACAGGCTTTCATTCTAGTCGTAGGGAATTTTACATACCTGCATAATCTGTTCTTGCATAATGCCCATCTTCAGATTTAGTGGTTGTAGTTGTGTTATCTATGTTAAAAAATTAACAATAAAACCCAGTTAACCATTTCCTACATCTATCAAATTTGCTCTTCCAAAGTACCTTCATTTCTTTATGGTAGTTAAGGTTTGTTGTCTTCCTCAACAGCAGCAGCAACAACGACAATACCAGCACCAACAACAATCCATTTATAGTTTTGAGCACTCTATACAATCAGATTTTCAATGTGCATTTATGTCTATGTGAGTCACACAGCAATGTTAGCTTTCTGAAGCTTGAGACAAGAAGGTTCAGAACTATAACTGAGATACAATGATAAAAGAAAATCAAATCCAAGCTCCCTAAGCCATTTTTTCCTCTGAATAACAAAAACAGAATGTTCTATCCTGTTCAGCTTTTAAGGATGTACTTAAAATATTTCTATCGAATCAATACATAAAAAGAGCAATTGCTTTTAATTCTAAGATTTCTAATCTATTCAAAAATTCTTGACTAGACTTTTTCTTTAGCTTTTGCCAGGAGAATTTCTGCTGTCTTCTGAATACTGGTTCCTGTGTTCATGGCACTGTCACAATACAGCCCCATTACATTGAAAAAGACATGCACTGTTGCTGATGGGCCTTCAAACACCCATAATCAACACAAATTCTACAGCTGACTACACGATCCATTGTGAATCAGAACTGTCTTTCGGAAATGAAATAGGTGCCTAATAACGAGTTATCCTCTCTTTTCATTTCTGCACAGTGACTAAAAACATTTTTTTGAAATGAAATTTTGCTATGAACATTACCTTGACATCGACCCAGAGACATGACTTCAATTTTCTCCTGTTTCTGACATGATGCTTCTTTGATTTGACATGCATTATCATAAGATTTCCCATCAGAAGCACAGAGGGGATTGAAGTTGGTTTGAGAACAGTCAATGTTGCACACACACCTAAAGGAAGAGCAAAATAATATATGGAATGTCAATAGTGATGCTACCACACTGTAGCTGAAATACAAATGGGAGAAGGGGCTGGCTGGGCAAAATGCAGAAGAATCAAATTGGGCTTTTCCAGAGAAGGTCTGCCAGCTTTCTGAGATGAAATGCAACACAGACCTAGTAGTAAATAATCCAGAGGACCCAGCAATGAATCAAAAATAAACGTGCATAAACACCACAAGGATGTTTGAAGAATACAAATAGGGTACTGTGGCAGAATGGCTTCAGATGTGACTCTAGTGCATTCCTGTACTTTCTTCATTGGATGGCTAAACGGGGAGAGCTTGAGAAAAATTTCCCAGGGGCCGGTAAAACAGAACACAATCAAATACGCTATTTGGAATGCCATCAGAAGAGGTTTTTCTCCAGCACATAGGAGAGTGTGCAGGAGGAGCAGGAAATGGGAACCTTTAGTGGTCCCTAACCTTTCGGATGTCAGATACCCCTTCCAGAGTGAAGTGAAAGGTGTAGCAGCTTCTCAGAAATGCTCACAACCCATAAACAGCATTTACATGAAATCCCACGGGCTTCTCAGGTTTCTTTCTGCGCATCCCAAGGTTCCTTCCCATGGTACACAGCTTCTATTTTGAGCTCTTATTTTACACAATAAAGTGACAAATTCAAATTGGTTGCCACTTATGGCTTTAACATGTTTTTTTCCTATAGGCTAAAGAAACATCTAGTGAATTAAAGAGAATTAGATCATCGAGAGCACAATTAAACACTGTAAGGCAAACTTTATAAAATTATTTTTCAAGTTTCTCTTAATTCTCTGTTTTATAATTTACTTTGTTATTTGTTCCTCTTGCAGAGGAACTAGCACCCACACGGTGGCTCACAATGGATATCTCCAGCTTTAAGGAACTTGACACCCTCTTCTGGGCTCAGCAGGTGCTGTGTGCATATAGCTGCATATACATACATTCATAGAAACACTCATACACATTGAAATAATATAAATAATTAATATATTGCATTTTTGGTGTGTGCAAACTTGTATAGAATTAAGATTTTAATTATTTTTATTCATATTTGTATTCATTACTCTATATGTTTTTCTTTATGTTGTGAATCACAATTTTACTCCTGAATTTACTACATGTGCACATGTGCACACACACACACACACACACACACACACACACACACAGAGTGATAATAGTAATTACTCACTGCATACTGACAGTTAAATTCATTGTTTCATTTAAACTTTGCAGCAGCCATTACACAGACCACTATATTAGACAATACATAAAATCAAAAAGCTAATAAGGTATAGGACAGGTACACACAGATGTGATATGTGAGGCCTACCTGTTCTCCTTTTATACCACAACCTGCAAATTAGGATTTCCCATAGACCATTAGAAGCATAGACTAAGAAGCAGATTCTTGTGCCCTGTGGAAGCTGAGGTCCTACCTAGAAGCCTAGACTTAATCCTTAAGTAGTAACTCTGGAACCTGAAGATTCACTGCCTGAGGATCATGATTGGTCAAAGCAATCCAGCAAAGGCTCTTTTATACACTAGGTAGTTTCAGGATGTAGTCTTGAAACCATCTGTACCTACACTTCTGCTAAAAAATATGGGCAGGAAATGCATTAGTGTGCTTAAAAGTATATTTTTTTGTGCACATGGAAGAGTTTCCCTAGTAGTACTTGATCACTTTTATATTCATCTATTTCATAAATAATAGTGAGGACAGGTGACAAGAGTCTAAATCCTTAACCTCCCTGCCCTCCCCACCCCTGCCCAGGGTGGCATTCTCTCTCTGCCACGATGGACAGGAGTCCAGTGTTGTTGCCTCTTGGTATCTGAGCAACTGAGACCAGGAGCTGCCTGAGACCACCAAGGGTGTGTGTTTCTCATGATGGCCCTTAAGTAGTGGCCCCAACTATCAAAGCTTACCCAAAACACCAATCTTAAAAAAAAAAAACAAAAAAACAGAGTGATGAGGCCCACTTGGCCTCACTGTGTAAAGACAGGTTCTGATATTTTAAAGGTTGTTTAGGTTTGAACTGCTGGTCAGAAATTTCCAGTTTTATAAAGTTTTTATGCAAGCAGAAGAACAGACTGAACGGTCCACTGCTTTATCAGCCTATAGAAATGGCAGTGGAGGTTACAGAGAAGCTCAGGAATGAACAGTTTGTAACTGGACTAAAGTAATTAAAATTTCTGAACTTCACTTGCTATCACACTGAACGATGAGATGAGGACAGCCAGGGGAAGAGACTCACTGACTGAGCTGGCTCGCCCAGAGTTTGCATTTCCACCGAGCTGCAGCACCTCACTGACAGCTCTTCAGGGTGTTTGATAGGATGCTCTTTCCCAGGACTCGGTCCCCAAGCCCACCCTATGTGACTCATTTGACTTTGGTCTGCACTTGCCATTGCTCAGTCCCAGCTTCCTTGGAGATTTGCTTCTTATGACCTCAAATACATCAGTGTTGGGGAATGGCTATGGAGAAGTACCTATGTCAACATTGCATTTTTGCCTCAAAAGGAGGTCAGATTCCCTTCAGTGAAAGTGGGATGTAGTTTTCACTAAATCTCCGGAATCCAAGCTTCATAAAAGCATGCACCTGTGTTGGTCTTTTTCCATAATCTTCACTACTCTCCATACAACCATATATCAATACACAAGCAGGCACTTAAAGTTCCATCTTCTTAATCTCAAGACTGACTCAAATTGGAAATCTATGAAGAACTATCCTTCCTCCCTCCCTCCCTAACTCCCTACCCCTCTCTCTCTCCTTTCTCCCCCACCCCCTCTCTCTCTCTGAGTCTTGTGTAGTCCAGGCTGGAATGGAACTCATGGCATAGCCATGACTTTAAACTTCTGATATCCTCTTGTCTTTACCTTTCATTTTATGTGGCATTGGTGACTGAATTAAGGGCTTGGAACATGGGAGGGATGAACTTTACCAAATGATCTGCTTCCCCATTTCTTTCCGTTTTTTAAATATACAGAAGAAGCTTCAGAAACAAGGTAACGTGGCTCAGAAACTATGTGGTACAAGGAGAGAGAAAACTGGATGGATTGCAAAGACCTGCTCTGTATATGTTTCCATTAAACCAATAAACTCTGACTCTACAACCATTACTTACAGTATTTTATATATTTAAGCCTGTTAGCTTTATGAATTACAACAATAGGCGGGATCTAAGACCTTAGTCTGAGTTTTTGTCATGGTCTCTTTTTGTTAATGACTGAATTATCTTTGCTGTCCTCATTTTATTCAGTATTTTAGGTATGCTCAAATTTCAGTAACTATGTAGTTACTGAACAACAATTGATAAACAAATGGAATGAATGAAGTAACTACCTAATGCTTTGCAAAGACGGGCAGCCACCATTACTATCTCCATCTAATAGGTAAGAAAATTGAGTCTTGAGGAAGCTGTACGGCTTGTAAGCAGAACATAATTTTCCATCTAGGCAGCCTGACGCCAGAGACTGTACCATTCCACAAATTGAAGTTCAAGGAAAACCAAGATGGATGCACATTCATATCATTACTGATGGAAGGGATACTTTGGATGAATCGGATTTAAAAAGCGATGCTGTGTCCACTCCTGGGTTATTTATTACAATATTTTTAGTTCATATTGATTCTTAATCTTTGTCTTACCAAACACATGATCAAAACTCTTTGCAACATTGGCACACTTTGTTGAGGGATACTTTTGTGAAACTGTGAGTTGGTGCTATTAGAATGAATTACTAATCTAATGAGTATTGCGTTAATCTTACCACTTAAAGCTATGAATAAACTTGGCTAAATTTAAACATAAACAGTTAAATAGTTACTCAACCATATCAAAGCATACAAATCACTGAAATAAACTCAAATGTGCATGTGTGTGTGTGTGTGTGTGTGTGTGTGTGTGTGTGTGTGTGTAAAGTTGCATGCTTTAGCAACCTTACCAGAATTTCTGCTTCCTGGGGTAATATTGCTTTCCTTCTTAGCAATGATGAGTCTGTTTCTAGGAGGCTCATCTACCTCACAGTAGCATGCACTGCCTCGAATAAATAATATTCTTTGTTTTTTATTTTATATTTATGCTCTTCTTTAACCTTTTCAGGATCAAGGTATCCCATTTATCTTTGAATTTCTGATATTTAGCACAGTGCATTAGAGCAAATCTTCAATTGAAAGGCCCTTGTTGAATGAATTGCAGAGATGCACTTGGAAGGAATTCAAGCATACAGTTAGTGTGTCTCAACACCAACACTGATGAGAAAAACATTAGAGATGTCCTCAATTAAAATGCCTGGGAACTGGAGAGGAAATGGGACCAGAGAGGGTGAAGAGTTAAGGAATGTGGGGATGGTTGCACAGTCACTCAGACACCAGTTTGCTACATGGAAGGAACCAGTATAACCAGCAAAAGAACCTGTTGGCTAGTAACACAAGCAACACAAAACACCGAGGTCTTATGCTTAATGGGCTGTCCCAACTCAATACAAAAAACTATTCCTTACTCTCCCGTTGTTCTGTCACAAAACGTCTGTTTCTAGGCTCACACAGTCTCAGTTTTACTGCTCGCTCCTGGATCTGGTCTCTTTTGTCTCTGATACCTCTGTTTTGAAAGTTTTTATTGACAGAACTTGGAAAGGAAAGCTAGTGATAAATCAGTGCTGCGGTACCAAATCATGCTGTTTGACTCCTGAGTCATGGAGAAGGGGCCGTAAAAACCCAGGTTCTCGGCCTCCTCATTTCTCTGTTGACAGCTGAAGAAAACACAATACTAATCCTTGATGACCACAGTGACATAGATATCCTGCTTGCGAGAGGAGATGCTTTCACCAGCCAGTCACTGCTTACATTTTGTGATATCTGGGTATAGTTCTAGGTACTGATAGAATGTGAACATGGTAGCAGTTTGACAGTTTATTGCTAATTCAGACCACTGAAAAATATATAAGGCTCTGGTAAGAAGGTGGCAGAATTACCATACAAGGTAATAGTGAAGATGCGGGTCAGTGGCTTTAGCAGAATATGCAAATGAACCCAGTATTTTTTTTTTTCTTATACAGAAATGAAAGGCATTCATTTTTAAAAACAGAAACTATCCCTCTTCCCTGCTTTTGGCAAATAATTGCGTTATTATTCATTCTGAGAGGAGTAACTAGTTAATTACAGCATGCCACAAGCATTACATGCAAGGCCCGGGTTTGGAGGGCTGAGCACAGCACACGTGCCTTTCAGGGTATGGTTTTGTTTTGCTTTCTTTCCTTCTCTTCCTTTTTTTTCCTGTGTATCTCAGTCTTCTGACATTTTGACACTGCGATTATATAGTTCTCTTTTCTTCTCAGCTACAAAGACAAAGAATCAGCCATACTTGAAAATAATAATTTCAGGGTCTCTATGTGAAATGACCCCCACCCCCACCCCCACTCCCTACAACTGCTTCAGATACAGTTAACACTGACTGAAAACCTTAGCTCCCTGAACCACAGGGAAGGAAAGAAATAACTGCAAAAGGATCCAGGATGCTGTAAAAAGCCTAAAGTATGTATAGGGACTGAGTGGTGGTACCTACGACGACCGACATACGGGTATAATTGGCTCATGGATACTTGGGAAGTTTGACATTAATTTAGTTCCCTGCCTCACTGAAATGACCATTGTGAGGATGGTCTACAGTGAGTTAAATGCTTTTTTCCCACGTGTTCAGGAATGCCTGCCATCTCCTAAGTGTGAGGAAGCAAGCCCTGCCAGCTCACAGATTACTTATTCATGCGTCTGGTTTGCGGTCGCCTTCTAATTTCACTAGATTTTGTTTCATCTATTAAACATGGTGACACATTCCTTTCTCAAGGTCCTTGGCTCAGTGTCCATGCCATATTCTGACTGTCTAACGTTCCTAATCCATTTGAAAGCACCCAGTTGCCTAGCAGCCCAGGGGCTGCCTTTCTGGGCTGTTTTGGGCCTTGTCATTGGTTTCCCTTGAGCCTGTCTGTCTCTGGGGCTATGAGACAGACCCACTCCGGCCAGGCCAGTAAACGAGGCCTCTGTCTGTGTTTGCTGTGATGGATGGCTGCATTACATTAATAACAGTAAAACAGCATGCACCTCTCATTCCAGACTCTTGTGATACTTTAAACCCATTTACTCATTAGCTCTCATTTTTCCTTTTGATGGAACTTGATTATGAGTATTTTTATCTGTAAAGAAACTTCAGTGCAGGAATGATTCTGAATTGTGAAGGCAAAAAATGAGGAAGAAAATGTGAAAATGTCCTAGAAAATTAAGCTTTATATATAAAGGGCAGAAAAATGTCAACTGAGAGTAAAGCTGGTTGGTCTCATATTGTCACTCATGTGAGGTATTTTTATGGTCATGGCAACTCTTTCAGTTTAAAACCTAGGAGCAATATCCAGCTCCATGAATATTATTCAGGATGCACTAGGATTTTACAAGGATGAGAAGGCATGTTTTAATTTTAAAAATTAACATAGGATTGTGTGTTTTGTCTGAATGTATGTCTGTGCACCACACACATGCTTGATATGAACTGAGACCACAGAAAAGGGCAATGTGTCTCCTAGGTCTAGAATTAGAGACAGTTGTGACCTGCCATGTGGGTACTAGGGCTTGAACCTAGGTCCTCTGTAAGAGCAGCCAGTCCTCTTTATTACTGAGCCATAGCCCTCTGTCTCTCTCTCTTTCTCTGTCTCTCTCATGGTGAGACATACACTATACATGGAAATGGCTTATTTGCTATTAATGTTGAAAACTTTGTAAGGAAATAAGGAATCTTAGAAGTTGACCTACTACAGGGAAGATCTTGGAATATTGAGACTCATTGACTGAATAAGAGCCAAGAATATAATCAATAGGAAACTGAGCTGAAAAAAAATCCTTCTAATAGGTGCTGCCAGAGCTTTCCAAAACATAATGTTGTTGTTGACTAGAAGGAATTTCTGCTTGGGAAAAGATGGGTGCTCACACATCAGTCTGTTCAACGTACTAAAGTTGGGTAGAGCCTGTGATGCAAAATTGGGGTTTGGTATCAGGCCTACGTATGACCTAGGCTTGATTATGGACTAGCAGTGTGGCACTACACTAAGTATTGAACCTCTTCAAGTCTTAGAATATGCACCTGTGAAAATGGAGTGAATGTAGCATTATAGGGACTAAATGGAGTAATTCATAGATTAACAAAGATTCTGTAAATTTCTAATATTGCAACAAGTGTTGGTCACCATTCACTTTTCCTGTCTAACCAGGATGCAGATGAATGTTTTGTAGAATAGTTCAGAAGCCAAGGAGACTGGGCTGAAACCCAGAGGTTCTTGGCTGTTCTGGTATGAGACCCAGGGAACTGGATCAAACACTATGGGTGATTCCCTTGGAGTTCTGATTAGATGAAATACTCTTTTCCTTAACCAGGGTATATCCCTAAGTAAGATTCAACTTGAGCCACTCAGAAGCAGAGGGATTGGGTGGGGTTCTCCAGGTAGTACTTGGAGCCAGAGTTTCAGCCTTCCAGTCTAGGATAGCACGGATCACCCACTGAGACATCTTAGTTACAGCTGGTTCTGCACATCTTTTCTTTTCACTTATATCATATCCTAATGAGTTTAGTAATGCTTTTAATACATGACATTTAGTGACACACTATTCTGTGGGGTGATGTTAGGTGGCAGAGATAGGTGACAAAATGTCTTGGTTCAAAGCACCATGGGACATTCAGCAGAATTGGTTCACCAAGTAAACCAACACCAGCTAGTGAGAAAGGATAGGGAGTGGAAGTGGCTAGCACATTTCCTTGTGCATGGGTCCTTGTTTTATTCTCCTTCTGATTCTCTGGACTCACAAGATGAGGAGGAAGAGGAGGAAAGTGAAATGTCTAGAAAGACATGGATAGTATTTAGATGGGGACAAGCGGTGGGCAGAGACATGGGGGAAAGATTTACAGAGTGACAGCCTCAAGTCCCAGGAGGACTATGGCTAGATCTGTCTGATTCGAATGCGCTCTTTCCATTGAAAGGGAATCACAGCTGTCCAGGTAGATTGAAAGGGAGCTCAATTCCAATCCAAGGAGTGGCCTTCATCTTTTGGGCAAGGGTGAATCCTGAAAGCTTTCTGAGCTCAGGGTGAGGAGAAGGGCAGTATGCTCAAAGCTGTAGTTGCAAAGGATAATGTTAGCTACACTACAATAGACTAGGAGTCAGAGCCACTTACTACAAGGCACTGTGGTATAGAGGGGCAAGGACACAAAGCTGGACAGTGATACATTTGTTATATAGAAGAAAGGGAAGAATCAATAGGCTTAGAGGGTTGCTACTTAAGGCACAGCAGAGTGGACTATTAGGGAACAAATATGACCACAATGTCCCTCCTGATCTACTTTTCCTTGCTTTCTTTATATTCCCACATTGTGATCAAAATTCAAATTCCAGATAGACAGGCAGACTCAGGGAGGAGCTGAGCATGTGATACAAGAAGGCTTTCCTTTCTTATATTTTTACTGTGGTGACAGGGACAAACCAAGTTCTATTCAACAGTGACACCAGGAAAACCACCATAACCACAGAAGAATCATTCTTTGTATACACAGCATGGCTCTCAGAATTAAAATAAAACCCAATCCAGGGAATGGACACTTAACTAATGACAGTGTTTTAGTGGTCAAAGGAGGGTCAGTCCTGCAGCAGGAAGCACTCTCACACCCTCCCTCCACCCATGAGATAGAACCATTGTCATGGATCACAGTTGCTCCCCCCCTTTTTTTCTTGATTATTATTTTTCCTCTTTCGAAGCAGCTGCATTTACATCTTAAAATAAAGTAAACAATTCCTCTTCCTCTTGTACATCTTTAAAAATATTTTGAAGCAAAGCTCTTCATTAGCATCATGTGCATGCTGTTTGTCATCAAGCCTGAAAACATGCCAGTGACAAGCAGTGGTTGCGGTCACCAGAGGTGTGGTTGCTCTGCCTGTACAGGTCATACCCAAGGACTGTGATCACCAGAAGTGTGGCAGCTCTGCCTGTACAGGCCATACCCAAAGACTGTGATCACCAGAGGTATAGCTGCTCTGCCTGTAGGGGTCATATCCAAGAACTGTGATGGCCAGAAGAGTGGTTGCTTTGCTTGGATGGTCTTTATGTGCACAGAGGCAGAATAAATGAAATTTGGATTATTAAAAATTACATTATATATTAATCTTGTCATGGACAAAATCTCAACTTTTCCCCTTTTGTCGATCACATTGAGTGACATCTTTAAACACACATTGAGTGACATCTTTAGACAGAGTTCTGGGGTTCCCCTCTCACTTTAGCTGGTATTGTGTTTCCTGTTTGGATTTGAAGCTGGCGCTCTGGCACGCTTTCATCCAAGAAAAGGTTAAAAGGAACACATGTACATGGGTTTCATCACAGCTGAGATTTCCAGGAAACTACATTTTTCATCTCCTGCCTTTGGATTTTATCCATGAAAGACAAGAAACAGGACATGAATTATAGTTCTACATTTTGCTAAAGAAGTTAGTTTGAAAATTTTGTCCATTACATTGTTCAAGCAAGTTTCTACTTGTCTGGTTAATTTCTATTTCTTTCTTTATAAAAAGATCCATGCCCATCTTCTTCAGAGGAAAAATAATGTAGTCTTATCTGATGGCACATCTAGTTTTTTATTTTAGGATTTATTTGCTTTAATTTTATTTTTAAATTTTATTTATTTTATTTGTTTGAGTGCTTTCCTGCATGTCTGTCTGTGCACCTCATATGTACCTAGTGCTTGTGGGGCCAGAAGAGGGCCTTCAATCACCTGGAACTGGATTTCTAGGCAGTTGTAAACTGCCATGCAGGTTCTGGATATCAAACCCAGGTCCTCTGGAAACACAACCTGTGCTCTTGATGGCCAAGCCATTTCTCTAGCTCTGACATATGTACGCTTTTAGATTATAAACTTGTGACACTAGATCTGGTTATAGCTGACATATAAACCTGTTGCTGCAGTCTCAGGAGACTGAGACTCTAAAATTATGAGCTCAAGACCTGTCTGATCCATATACAGGGCTCAAATGACATATTGAGAACCCTGATTCAAAGTAAAAGTAAAAGGGGGCTGCGGCAGTGGTTGAGTGGTAAGATACTTGTTTTCAATGTGTAAGATACTGGTGGGCTCCATCTCCAGCACTTAAGCAAAAACAGAAATAAACTAGCAGGAAGGCATAGTTAAGTTTTCATTATTCCTTAGCTATGAGTAAGATCAGAGAGATAAGCAGTGAGTGTGTGTGTGTGTGGGTGTGCTGCAAGCATGTGTGTGCAAAATGAACGACTCAGTACGAATATCTACCGAAAAACGTCCAAGATAGAAATGCCAGGTAACACTGGTATCTCCTTGTTGTGAGTCCTCATGGAATCAATGAGCAACTGATGATAGTGTTTTTGTACCAGTTGTTTTCCTATAGTCACAAAGCTCATGCTTATGTAATTGAGCGCTGATTAAATTATGCTGGCTTTAGCTAATTGCACAATCAGAGCTCATACCAACTGGTTTTCTTTTATGATCACCCCACGCTTCAACTTTCCCTTATGAATTTGCAGGTCAATGTTATGCAATTTTCTTTCAAAATAATATTTAGGGGTGCAGAGGTGGCTCAGAGGTTAAGAGTTCTGGCTCCTCTTCCAGTGGACCTAAGCTTGATTACCAAAACCCTCACGTCTGCTCACAACTTTCTATAACACCTGTCCTAGGTGATGTGATTTCTTCCTCTGGTCTCCTTGGACACCAACCATGCACCAGATAAACAGATATGCATGGAGGAAAACATTCATAAATATCAAATAAGTAAATAAACTATAAAATAATATTCAATACATTATAACATGTGACCATAAATTTTATCACATGATTAATAAAAAACCCATTAAAATATTCATAGGGCACTACACTTTAAGTCTGCAAAGAAGAGGTAGGAAACATGGTTAAGACAATGCCTGAGTTTTATTTATAATGCTCTATTTCTTCAAGAACATCAAGGAGGGCATAGTGGCACATCCCATTAATCTTAGAGTGGGCAGAGGCAGGTAGATCTCTGCGAGCCGCAGGCCATGCTGGTCTACTTAACAGATTCTAGGATAGTCAGGGATCCATAGTGAGACTCGATCTCAACAATAATAGAACAAACAAACAAACAAAAATCAGAAGAAAAATGCTGGATGCTTATATTTGTTAAATCCACCCAGGGATGAAAAGAGGTAGATTACTTCTGAAATGCTCCAAAGATTTAATAATTCACAAGAAAAAAATGTTAATTTTTGATGTTTTTATGCTAAGTTACTAATCTTGGTACATGTTTTTTTTGTTTGCACTGACTTTGAGCTATCTGTATTTCTAAAGTTTAAACAAAGTTTGTAAAGGAGAGAGAGAGAGAGAGAGGTGAGATTCCAGTGAAATAAGGTAATGTTTCTGTAAAGAACTGCTTAAGATTGAAATTACATCTTCACAAAATGACTTTCAACCAGTGTTTATCACATGAAAGACTCAAATCTGTCTTTCCTCTGTTTCTTCTTTTGGTGTTTGCCCGCTGTAGTGCTGTGCACGAGAACACATGGTGGCATTTTAGTTTGCAAGCTCAACCCAGCCATTCGTCATTAACTTCCTGCAGTTTTACCGGTGAGATCTGATTGCTCTGAAGTGAGTCTGGAATGAGGATGTGGCTGCGCTGTCAGCCAGGAATAGTTGTGAGGAGTTATTCCCAAATCCTTGGGATGAAGAAGTTTAAGTAAAAATGCTTGAACATTTTGCTTGAGGCTTCCTCTCCTCCCCCCTTAAATATTAGGCTTTAACAAGTAAGAAGTGGTAAAGAAACCCTGCTTTGAAAAACAAAACAAAACAACAACAAAGTAAGAAAAGTCAGGATAGGATTGGGTGTGCCTGGGTGAGTAAAGTGGGCTTGAGTTTGGATCCCCAGAACCCATCTTAAGGTGTCTACTGTAGCACACATTTATATCTTGGGGAGCCAATGGAAAGATAGGAGGCAGAGAAGGGAGAACTCCTAGAAGCTAATTCCCTGACATTATGCAATGGTAAATCATAAGGTACCCTGCTTTAAACCAGGTGAAGGGTAAGGATTAACACACACCCACACAGCTACACATCTACACGTTAACACACAAAGACACACATATACAGGCACATACATATAAGCAGAGAGTGGGGTTCAAAAAAGGCTCCCTCACAGGGTCACATGAGGCCTCTTGTTGGAGGTCTTTGTGGGTCTGCAACTCTTATTGCCATCTTTTTCCTCCACCTGGGAACATACATTTGCACTGCTACAGATCTTACTTTGTTTAGTGAGGACCCGTAAGCGATTTTGGGCATTAACTTGGTATCGGTTACTGTGATCCCAGCTGGCCTCAGAGATCACAACAGGAGGAGTTGTGCTATCCATAACACAGTGTCATCAGTGCCAGGCCACGTAGGTGTAAAGTAGACACTGTGAGATCCCCGAGGGCTCAGAGTTATGTCTGGGGGATAGTGGTGAAGGGCTTCACAGAGGTTCTGGTGCTAGACTGAGACAGCAATGGTAGAAAGATGTCCATAGATTTCTGAGGGCTTGTGACAAGAGGCTTCTAAGTCCTTTTCAACTACTCAAGAGTCCAACTAGCAGTGGACCCCCATTCTCCTTCACCTGTTGACCTCTGTACCTTCACTGATTTAGTATCCAATAAGCCAAAGCCTGCTTCTCTTCTGAAATTCTCACTAGTTGCCTCTAAAAAAAAAAAAAAAAAAAACGACATTGCCATATCCTTAATAGACCTTGCAGATTTGAAGATTCACTTTCTAGCTGTGGATGTGTGGCCTCAGGATACCACAGGTGTACCTACGATCTTTAAAATGCGTCATTTCCTTTCTTTATAGTGACACCACCAACAGTTTCTGTTTATTCGGTCCATCCTGCTCTTCTGAGTCCCTTGTCACCTTTGCTGATGCTTCTCTGCTGAAGCCTCTATTAAATGGACTGAGCATTCATCTGCCGTCTCCAATTCCCAGCACAGGGCCTAACACATAACCATCATCCCATGTATGAAGAAGCCGCAGGGGATCCTAGGTTTGATTTTATAGCCATCACCCTAATACTGACTCATCTGTGGATTGCAGATGATTGCTAACTTGCCTGGCCCAGTCATTCTTTGTCTTCTGGAATGATTCCTTTCTGAGGCTACTTACTGTTTCAGGCTGTTCCCTCTTTCACCTTCTCTACACACAGTAACTTAATCCTCAACATGCGTGGCCACTTATCTTTGCAATTTAGTGCCAGACACACGAGCACAGATCTTTTCATTAGGGCCCTGGCCTAGTGTTGGTATCTAAAATATGCTTAGTGTATAATTGTCTAGACTGAGTTAAAATCACAATTCTACAAGCCACAGACTCCACCAAGAAAACAGGACCCAGTTAATCACATATACAGAAGAGACACTGTGGGATACAAGAGGAGACAAAATGGTCATGCTTACATAATGTTCTGTGAATAAGTGGGTTCTGCTGCCTGCCTTGCTTCAGAAAGCTCTTTCTCCATTCTTCATTCTATTAGTCTACCAGGTTAGCCACCAACCTGCACCTGCTTCCCCCTACTCCTCAATTTTGATGCAAGAATTAATCAATGTGTGTGCTAATCTCCAGTCTGTACACACAGAGCTGGTTTTTGTCATGTTTGGGAGTGCACGTAGACTGATGTCTTTTAGTTATATGTTGCAAAATATTAATAGCATTGTCATGTATTTTAATTTTAAACATGTGACAACTGTAACCCTCCTCTAGTTTTTAACATTTCTATTTCTTTTCTCTAAAGCATAGATGCCAGTTACTTATTTATCTCATGTTTTAGAAATCTTAGAAATTCTTTTGAAATCTTAGAATATCACTGTAGTAATAAGACATGTTAACAATGTTAATCTTTTATATTGCTTATTTAATGTATAGGAGTACACTGCAGCTGTCTTCAGACATACCACAAGAGGGCATCGGATCCCATTACAGGTGGTTGTGAGCCACCATGTGGTTGCTGGGAATTGAACTCAGGACCTCTGGAAGAGCAGTCAGTGCTCTCAACCTCTGGGCCATCTCTCCAGCTCCTGAATAATGTTAATTCAACTCCTAATTGTTTGTGGCCATGATATCTCTCTCTTTCTCTCTCTCTCTCTCTCTCTCTCTCTCTCTCTCTCTCTCTCATATTTCTTTCAAATTATTCAGCAATACATGTATATATAGCCTAAGTGTTTAGGGAACTTTTTTTTTTATTTTTTTGTGGATCTCAGCCTTTAGCGTGGAAACATCCTAAAAAGGTTCAAAACTCTCTGATAATAATATAGGAAATCAGCTTTACATGTTGTCTATGAGGACAATGTAAATGTGCTATATATCTATCTGGTTAAATAAAACGAATGAGATAAATCTATCTTGTACTATGGGACATGATAGAAACAAACTCAGTTTATGGATTTTTTGATGACGTTCATGGCAACATGCTTAAAGCAGCAGTCAGGTCCTTCCTCTCATTTAGTTATTCATGGTAGAGTTACTTGCTAATGGCGCTATTCTTTTTATTCTAATTAAAACGTCTGCATTTCTGCTCTTAAGCATGGCTGTACAAAATGTTCCTGCTCTTGGCTTTATCTCAGCAGGCTTTAAAAATATTTTTACTGAATCTTTGAAACTTTCATACAAGATACTTTGATCAGTTTCACCCCCACTTTCCCTTGAACTCCTCTGAGACTTCCCCATCAAATTCCGTTCAACTCCATTTCATAAGCGGTTTTTTTTTTTTTTTTTTCAGAGTCCAATTCGGGCTGCCCATATATTCCTGTTGCAGGGCTATCCCCTGGTGACTACCGAGGGCCACATCCGTATAGAAAACAGAAACAGACTTTCCTTTCCCAAATCCATCAATTAGCTGTAGTGCCTCAGCTAGGGGTGGGAACTTTCCCCTGCACGCTAGCACGCTGACTGGCTTGATTTTGTGGTAGTTTTCCACAGGCAGGCTCAGTTCATAGTTTCAGCAGCCAGCCCTGTCTCATTCACTGTGCCACTCCTAGATCTCTGGCACTTAGAATTGTTCTGCCTCCATTTCTGCAATGGTAGCACATGAGCTTTGAAGGCAGTGTGATACAGAGGTACACTCAGTGGCTGAGCACTTGCCCTTTGGACTTTCACCAGTTATGAGTTCCTTCATTAACTCATCGCAAGGAGATATTTTGTGTCTCTCTATCAATTACCCATAGATAAGTGCAATTCTCAGACATTGGGAGAGGTTTTATATTGCATAATCAAATGAAAGGGTCTGTTTATTTGTTTGTTTGTTTGTTATAGTAAATGGCCACTAGAGAAAGATAGTTTTTAAAAGGGTATTCTGAATTAGTTCTAGTCAAAAATGCATTTTAACAAAACTTATAAACCAATGACTTACTAACAAATTCAGAGTCAGTGTCAGCTATGATCTAAAACTGGGCAACACGCTCACTATTTTAACACTCCGGTGAGGACTGTGCAGATGGCTCTGTGGGCAAGAATACTTTCTGAGCAAGAACGAGATCGAATGCCTAGCACCCAGGAGAAAAGTCTGGCTTGGCTGCGTGTGCTTTCGACACCAGTATCACTTGGAAATAGCAAGCCCAAATACATGTTTTCTTCTGCAGGTTGCTTTATCACAGCGATGGAAGAGACCTGGCTCAAGGACCATGGGTCCATTTCCTTGGAGGCTACATCTTGCCCTGGCTCCCTCCTGTCTGCTTTTCTTTTTCTTTTTCTTTTTTTTTTCCCCCTCTCTGGCCATCTAATCCACCAGAGCTTTCTGATGTGCCATTCTGTAAATCAAGCAGGAACTGAGACCTCAGAAGTGTGAGCTAAAATAAGCTTTTCCTCCATTACTAGGTTTCTTTCTGTCACAGCAAACAAAACAACATGAAACAAAACAAACAACAAACAGAAACCAGACCCACCGTTTCATATTGTTACATAATATCTTTTACCTTTCTATTTAAATAAGTCAACTTACAGTTGATTGCAATGTAAAATGTAAAACAAGGCTTTTTTTTTTTTTTTTTTTTTTGTATCTTTGGGCAGCTTTTGCTCAACACCTGGCATGTTTATAATAGAAAAATCATTTGTTTTCCCATGCTGGAGAAAGTACTTCCTAAATATGAAACTTCAATAAAAACGAATGCAATTTAAAACACACAAGCTTTTTGTACAGAGATGTGATGACTTTGGGCTGGGGAGCTGGCACAGTTGGTAGAGTGCTTGATGTGCATGTAGGAAAAGCTGAGTGCAGAACACTCGCATAAACAATGAGCACCTGTTGCATGTTTCTAAGACTAGTGCTGGGCAGGTGGAGAACTGGGGGATCTGGTAGCTTGCTGGCCAGTCAGTCTAGCCTGTTGGTGAGCTCCAGATTCAATGGATATGTTACTTTCCCCATTGCTGTGATAAATTAACCTGATGAAAACAAGAAATAAGTATTCTGGGCTCAAGTTCCAGGCATAGCTCATTACTAGGGGAAAATCATGGAGTCAGGAACTTGAGGCAGCTGCTCCCATTGTATCCAAAGCCAGAGAACGATAAAGAGATACTCAAGATCATCTGACTTGCCTATTGATAAGTCAGTCCAGGATCCAAGCCCGGGGACGTGTTGCCTCTGTAGGCAGGACCTACCTCCTTTCTCAGTGAACTCCTTCACAGCTGGGCCTACAGGCTTGTTTCCTAGCAGATTCTAGATCTTGTCAAGCAACAGTGAGTAATAAGAACTAATGAGAGAACCTGTTTCCACAGTATGGTGCAGCATGATGATGAAAGGCACTGAAGCTGGTCTCTGTTTACATGCTCACATGTGTACGTGCACCACCACATGCATGTACACACACGTGAGCACACCAAGAACAAGCATGCACACATATACACGCAAAAGAAATGTGTCAACTTTAGCTTTGTGTTCATAGTCACTTAGATGGTGGCAATTTGAAGCATTCCGCATAATATGCTAATAGGAATTATCACTATGTAAACTGGAATCCAAAGGCATAGAAAAATTAGTAGAAGGATACATGCATTTAAAAAACATTCCCTGATTATTGAAAAACAACAAAAAAACCAATTAGAGACTTTTTCAGATTTAGGATAGTAAAATACTCAGGAATGAAAAGCAGAGGAAGATGAGACTGTGCTGATGAATAAGCAAGGGAGGGAAAGGGCCTCTGAGCTGCGTTTCCTGTCCTACGCTGCCTTTCTACCTAGTGTCAGCTCATGCTGCAGCCTGGAAGGCACTCTTAAAACGCAGATAGCTCACACCGCCACTCCTTTGCTCAAAATCCACCAAGGATATCCCATTGCCATGAGAGTAAAACTTAAACATTTTTCATGCAGTGGGATTGGCCCTTGATGATCTACATATCACCTCTTACCAATGTGGCATGCCCTTCCTATATTGTGCCTACAAAGGGCTTTTCAGCGCTCCTCTGACCTTTGTTTTCTCGGAAAAACAATCTGCACTTGGTGCTCCTGTCTGAAACAGTCTTGCTTGTAATACGTAGAAGACTTAAAGTCTATTTTCTCAGGTACCTCGCTGGACTACCCTGATCACCACCATATTTGTCTAAGTGCCCTGCTGCTGTGTTACGTATTTGACCTTCCTTTTGGTTTCTCTTTTCTCATCAGATATGAGTAGAGAATCACTTGTCTGCCTTGCTCACTGTTGCACTTTTCACGCCAAGAAAAATGCTGGGCACACAATAGACATGTAAACATTTGCCAAATACATGAGTAAATAAAGATCACATTTCCAACTTGAAAATCTGCTTAGCTTTCGCTGATAGACATAAAATTTTAATTTGAATTATATAGTTAATTAGATCAATGCATGTTTCTTTGCTTCAGTTATCAAGAAAAGTGTTTCTTCATACACATAATAAATATTCATTAATTTTTGTTAAATACTTAGCTCATAATGGATGTGCAATAATTTTTTTTAATAAATAGAGTGTCTACATGTATAAGCTATTAGATATTTTGGTGCACAATCAGCAGACCAGATCAAGCTCTCTGTATTAGGTGAAATGGGTTAGATTAAATATAATGATGAAATTTGAGTCCTAAGGATTGGTGTTCATTAACTATTGTGAATGGGAGAAATATTCCATACTCTAAGAGCTCTATTCTGAATAAAGCACAAGTAATTAGCCTTTTAATTATCTTTTATTTTAGATTTAACTTTTACTTGCCTTTCCATATGGGCGTTGTCCATGTTTGAGCTAGGAACATGAGTGCAGATAGTTTTGAGTACAGGTGGCTATGGTGGCCAGAAGAGGGCATCAGATCTACAGAACCTAGAGTTTCAGGCTGTTATAATCCCTTATTGTAAGTGCTGGAAACTGACCATCTGACCGGGAAGCAGGCCTTCTGGCAAGCTCTGTCTATACTCCTAACTGCAGACTCTCTCCGTATGTTCTCACATTAATATTTGTATTATCAAATTATGGTTTTGTAGTTGCTGTGGTTTTACTATGACGTTCAGATTCTGTTTGAACCTTCTTATTCTGAACAAAATCTCAACAAGCCTTACTTCTTTTAACATTTACATAGTTTGTTCTAACTTCGTTGTTTCTCTCTTGAGATCAGCTATCCAGCAAAGTATGTATGTCAGTAGGGAAGGACTGTAGGGCTGACTGCTCTAACCCTTGGCTGGTCAGCACATTCTTCATCTCCAGGCCACTTTGCTTGTGTCTGATTTCACTAATTTGCTTTGGTTGATTACATGTATACTTATATCAGCGGATCTACTTCATTTCAGAGATTTACAAATAGCTACTGAACGCTGAATAAACTCAGACTTGATTTGGTTGACAGGACTTTATGTGTTGACAAATATTTACGTAGGACAGGGAGAATGTTCATCAATTTATTGCTCATATTCTACCCAACTATTACTAAATAATGAATTGCAGATAAAGGTTTGTTAAGCATTGAAAAAGACACTTTGAAGTGAAAACCCCGCATTTCACAGGCATTATTTGCATGTTGACTGCGTGTCTGGAAACGGTCAGGAGAATGTATGCTCTGCAGCACACACAGTCAAGAATGCAGTGAGTGGCAGGCCCTCAGTGCTGCTCTTCACTCAGTAAAAGCTGTTAGCACCAGCATTCCTATCTTCCTCCTATTCACTCTGGACCTCATCACACAGCAAACTGCTAAGGCTAGGTAGAGTTAATATTACACACTGGGCTCTATTTTAAACTTATACACATTAAAACATATACATATAGGACCTAGAAACAGTATGTGTGATTTTTCAGTGGTGTATTTCTACTGCAGAAGGGCGTTAAATGGTTCAATGCCTTTCTAGACGCTGTCTTTGAAGATTTTTGCAAGGCTGAAAAGGATTTAGATGCTTTATAAGGGCTTTAAATGCTCACTCTATCATGATCCATTTGGATACAGGCTCCATATTCAGCTTTAAAATATTGTGTGATTCAAGCCTAAGATGTGACTTAAAATGCTCAGATTATATATGTATATATTAATAGTATAATATATGTATATATTATATATTAAAGTTCAAAGACTAATCACAGTTGTGATAATGGCTTTAAATAGTTGTAAACTCAAGACTGTTAAACATAATTAAGTTTGAAGGACTCATATTAAAGAAATCCCTACTAAATATAAATGCAGTCATGTTGTTTTACAGAATAATGTATATACCGGAAACACTGATATTAAGCATTCAAGAAGAGTGGCACAGAGAGGAAGGCTCCTTGCCAGCAGATGGCACTCACCATTGTACCTGCTACACTCAAGAGAGTGGAGTCAGAGTTATGAATTAAGCAGTGAGAGCCCAGCTGCTTTTTGCCCAAGAACAGTGAGTACCAGCATCACTTAAGGTTGCTGCATTTCACTATACAGTAAAGCAATGTTATAGTTCAAGCAGTGGTAGCTTAAGCTAACTGAAGTGTAGGTTCACAGTCATAGTGGAATGTTTCACAAGAGACATTTAGTATGAATATGACTAATAAAGGTTCTGTGCAGGGGTGAACTGATACATGGAGTCCACAGAAGTCAACCGATATATGCACATGCAAGTCTTACAGAAAGTTATTCACTTCATAAGTTCTAAAGATTGTCTTAAATGGAGGATGATGGTGTTATAATTTTTGAAGTTAGAGAGACCTTACTTACCACATGAGAGAATTTGGTTTTATTTATAGAAATTTTCATCAACAGTTTTAATAATGTTGACCCTGTGTGTTACATTGCTTATTGGCAAGGCAAGATATGCCCACCAATGCAATGGTAGCAAGTATTATCGGAGTAACCAATCACTTTCTGGTTGGAACTCAGGCTCACCTGATAGGAGAGAACTCATGTCTAGTACAGTTAACCTAGTCAAAAGCCCAGGGAGGTTATTGACTCCAGAAAATATAGCTGCTTTGGTTTGTTGTTTGTTTTTCTAAAAGAACACGATGTACCTATAACATTGCTGTCTAAGTAAGGATGGTTATTCTTATAGATTTTTACTGCTGAAAGTTTTGGGCAGAGAAATTTTGTTTTGCAGTGGGTCACAATAATTGTGGAGACTTGTGGTTTGCTAAGATGCTGAGACTAAGTGACTGCTAAGTGTTCAACCATACCTGGGACATCTACCAAATCCCAGCTGAAGTTCAGGAAACCCTGTAGAAGAGTGGTAGAAAGGTTTTATGGGCAGGGTGAGGTGGAATGTTGTCTTCTGGCCATGCCTTGGCTACTTCCCTCAAGAATTCACAGATACAGTGATTAATATGATTGAGACGATGGACATTCAGTCTTAGAGTGGGAAGTGAGTTATAAGGCCCTACTCTTTTAGAAGAATCAATAGGCAGTTCTTTATATATTTTGGATATTAGCCATCTATTGGATATGAGGTTAGTAAAGACATTTTCCCTATCTGTAGGTTACCGATTTGTCTTATTGACTATGTCCTTTGTCTTACAGAAGCTTTCCAGTTTCATGGAGTACCATTTATGAATTCTTGATCTTAGAACCTGAGCCATTGGGACTCTGTTTAGGGAATTTCCCCCTATGCCAATGGGTTCAAGGCTCTTTCCCACTTTCTCTTCTATTAGATTCAGTGTATCTGGTTTTATGTTGAGATCCTTGATCCACTTGGACTTGAGGTTTGTACAAGGTGACAATTATGGATCTATTTTCATTCTTCTACATACAGACAGCCAGTTAGACCAGCACCATTTATTGAAGATGCTTTCTTTTTTCCCATTGTATATTTTTGGGGTCTTTGTGAAAGATTCAGTGACTGTACGTGTGTGGTTTTATTTCTGGATCTTCAATTATTTTCCATTGGTCAATGTGTCTGTCTCTGTACCAATGCCATGCAGTTTTTATCACTATTGCTCTGAAGTATAGTTTGAGCTCAGGGATGGTGATTCCCCCAGAAGTTATTTTATTGTTAAGAATTGTTTTTGCTATTCTGTATTTTTGGGTTTTTGTTTTTGTTTTTGTTTTTGTTTTTCCTTTCCAGATGAATTTGAGAATTGCTCTTTTGATGTCTTTGAAGAATTGTGTTAGGATTTTGATGGGGATTGCATTGAATCTATAGTGGGAGGGACTAGTTAGAAATAGGAATCAGGTCAGTAGGAGTGTGAAAGGATCAAGAGAGAGGAATACATTGAGTCCCACTAACATGTATAATCAATGTACCCTAACAACAACAACAATAACAAAAGTGAAATAGAGAACTTGTGCATGGACCAGAGATGACAGAATCTTACGGATTAGCTTAATTGTGCTAAATTTGTTTGAAATGAACAATAAATATAAGGACATAAGAAGCTGCACTAAAATAGTCACATTAACTGGTAAATATATGTCTGCCTTTTTCATTAATAATTCATAATTAGGTAAGATTGGTGAGGGGGTCATTTACATTAAGATCTTTTTGTATGATACAGTTCAACCACTGGCTGCCCCAAACTTTTCATCACCTGCACAACACACTCAAATTACTGATACCACTTTCGTCCCATGCTTCACCAACTGAAACCTGAACTGTAAATAGTATTACTCACTTTGGGTCATAGTGAGCCCCTCTCCCCATTGAGCAAATGCACCTAGAACCTCTCCCCCACGGCTTTCTTCAGTCAGGTGCTTTTAGTAACTACTTACTAGAAGACCTGAGGAAGAAAATCAGCCTTTCTCTGTATCAGTCAGCAGATGAGAATCAAAGCCCAAAAGACACACACTTCAACTGCAGTGAGACAAGCATGGTAAACTGGGTTTTCCTAAGTGTTAGCAAATATTGCATTTTCTAATTAGGTAATGAGGAAGCAGGGTAGAAATATAACAAACGAAAATTACAACGATATATATTTTTGTATTTTCATTCATTCAGATATTTCTCAAGATCTAATATGTGGTATCTGTTTTTAAAATAAAGTTGAGTAACACTACTGTACAGCTAGGAAGAGAGGAAATAATAGTGTCTTGAGAGGCAAATATAAGGCTTTGTTCAGTCGAATACTGAGTAGGTCTTAGTTGAACATAAAATGATGACATACCTTCTAGCTAGTAGAGCAAGCTAGTGCCCAAGCATAGAAGCCCGAGGCTTTCACCATGGAGCTATAGGTGACTCAGTGCAGTTCTGGGAAAGGACTGCAGTGAGGCTGCAGTAATGAGTGGGACAGATCAGGATGCAGGTTTCAGAGCATCATCTAAAGGTGCACAAGGTTTTGAAGAATGGATTCAGAAAGTGACATCTGTCTGCTTATGAAATGCCATCAGTCAGGAATGGATGGAAAGGACTGAGACTATAAACTTCAAAAGCAACATGGTCCTTCTCTCAAGCCTCACACAGCCTCTCACCTCTCCGGTCTCGCTTTCTTCCCTGCTACCTAAGAGTCTCTCTGAGGAAGATGGCCTCTGGCTTATTTACTCATCAAAGCAGGGCACAAGTGGGAGCAGGGGTTGTACTCTTCGATTCTGTGAGAGTAAGTTCTATCAAAGTCTGTAAAAATGCAAGCCTCAGTAAATTAGTTTCCGTTTCTCTAAGACTCTAAGACTTTTTATTCTTAGACAACTAAACACATTTTTTTTTTTTCTAATTGGCAAAAATCATCCAAGATGGCCAGTGGGGAATATTTTACATAACCATGTCAGAAGTTTTACTCAGCAAAAAGTTAAAGTGGATCAACATTTTCCCTTTGCAGCCAGTTCCTTCCTATTATACTGTTTCTTTTTATCTATATCTGCTGTAAATAACTCTTTCTTGACTCTTCTTCCCCTCGGACTTGCCTTGCAAATGTTTTCCTTTATTCACTGTCATCTGTGAACATTTAATCTGGTGTACTTGTCTTTCTCCATCTCCTTTTATCACCCTCAATTATTGTTTAAAGGGGAACTTGATTAGCTTTGTCCTGGTAAACTGGCATCCTGTTGCAGGTCATGGCAGCTGAAAGTCAGCTACCAGTGGTGCTAGACTTGGTTTTCCTTTCCCTTACTTCTCCCGTGGAGTTCCCCCAATTTCTCAATAATGTAAGTGTAGAGCCCCAAGTCAGCACAGTCACAGGCAGAGAAGTGTATTTAAACATTCTGAAATTCGTGCATGGATTGGCAGAAGTGCATCGCTTGTGATTTTTACACAGATGGTGCTCTGTGGCCACTCATGATATTTTCTCTAGGTAGTTTCATAATTTTAATGAAGTAGCTAGGATAAATCTTTTAATTATTTTGTTATATTTATATAATCAAATTGTCTTATCCTAACTACAATATTATCAATGATATTACACAGCAGTAAAGTTTACAAACACATACTATCTAGCATAATGCTTAGAAGGCAAGGCAAAGCCTTCTTTGAAATGGTTTGGTATCTCTTGAATTGATAATGTAAAGTGAGTGAAACCAAAGTAAGTATATATTCACAGGATATTTTCTGCTTATCATTAGATGGCCGTAACTTATACTGTCTCTAAAGATTACTCAGAGGGTTGCCATTCTATTAATTGTCGTACAGAAGTGACAGCTTTAGAGAAAGAAAAATTGTATGTAGTGTCACTTTTAAAATGTTTACTTTTGCAACTGACAAAACAAGCAAGCTGTTAATAAACTGTCCACTCTTGTCCAGTAGAATGACTGTTAGACCTATCAGGCCCATTGTCACTTAAAATAAGCTGTAGAGAATATGTTGGTCCCTTTGTCTCATAGTGTCCTCTCACACACAAATGAATAGGCATTCTCATTTGGTTTTGGCTAAACAATTTATGTTAACACAAAAACATACTGGATAGCAGGAAATTAACTTTGACTTAATTCTGAGTTTAAGGAAGGAAAAGCCAACAGTCCCAGAATGGGTGTGCATTTAGAAAAAAATAATGAATGTTGGTATAAAAATAGCTTTGAAAATTTGTTTTCCGAATTGCTTCCTTCCTCTGCAGTGATGATCATAGCAGGCACCAGACACCATGGTTTAAAGTGTTGGCTTCGTTCATTTCTGCCTCAGGGTGCTTGAGCTTTGCCCTGGCTTTTCATGCTGGTGCACCTATATTAAAGTGTGTGCAGTTTTCTTCACTGAGATAAGAAGGTACTATGGGGCTGCTGGGTGGTGATTCAATAGGACGGATAGGTTAATTAAATAAAAGAATACGGTGCAAACTCCAGATGACCAGAATACCACATGGAGAACTGGTTTTGCATAATGAGAATTATTTTAAAGGCCTGTGCATTCTATGCTATGAAAAAGATTTGTGATAATTATACTATTTTCCTTGATCTTACAGGGAGTGTTCTCTTTGGAAGTGTGTCTGAGCAACTGCACACTGAAATAGTAGGTTTTACATTATGCTTCCAGGAAACTATTCTGTCAGGAGCTCAACCAAGATGTTCTGTTGCTAAGAATAAAATAATAACAGATTTTTCTAAACTCTGATTAAAAACAAGTTAGGAAAAAATACAGTATTCCTTGAATTTCAAGCTTCTTTTTCTGTCATTTCTTCAGTTTGTCTACTGACATATACTAGGAAGGATGACAAAATGAAGGAGCCTGGAGGACATGCCCTATGAGGCAAACCTTGTCATGCCAACTCTCAGATGCACATTCTCAAATATTATATGTGAACAATCCTATTTCTGCAGCCATATTTCCTCTTAATTCTTTTAATTTAATTTTTTCATACAAAATTTTTAATAATATTATAGGTTTCCAAAGTGTGTAGGTACATAAACCCAACTGAAAAACACTGAAACAAAATGCTATTGTTTACTAGTTTATGTTTCTGAATATAAATAGCAAGATTTTTAAAAATAAATTTGGGAAAAAATTCTGACGGCCAGGCTTATATTCTTCATGTTTAAAAAATATGGTAAGGAACACAAAGAAGTGAGAAAATGCATTATCCCATGTCTGCGTTGGCAGAGTTATTTTCAACAAGTAAGTGATACTATTAATGGCTGCATATCTAATTTAACTGGGGACCTTGAAGATGGCCTTTAGTTTGCATTCCATTAAGAGTTTTTAATAAGATTTCAACAAAAATAATAATAAAAGCATCCCACTTCACCTTCGCTTCTCCTTAACAATTCAAAGTATCAATTATAATATAACCTTCATTTGACTTGCAACCATCCCTGTACTCTCAACAGCGTATTAAATTGTGTGCCAGCACTTAAAGTGCAAAATAAATGTCTTGCTTTATCTTGTAACTTTAGTTCCATTTTAAAGTGACCTCTCAAATGTCTAACACTCAACTATACTTTCTGTAAGAAACAATTTTTCTAAACACTGGGCATTTTTAAAAGCTGAAAGATTCATTTTACCCAATCTTCAAGCGACACAGCCTCTCCATGCATTCTCTCGCTTTTAATGTGCTCACAGGAGTGCTATTCTTGGGATAGGACAACTGCTCTCTGTCTGTAAGCCATATCTAGGGAGTCCTGACCCCAGGGCTCACAGAAAAAAATAGGCTTAAGCCGGGTATCAAAGAAAGGCAAGACTTACAGAAGCTTCCAGAACTCTGTCCTCCTTTAAAGAGGAGCAGAGATTAATAAAGGAAACAATAGAATTTGAAAGATTAAGAAAAATGAGAGCATCCAGGAAAAGCCAGAGGTGAAAATAGGAAACCACGTGACATTTTGAAACAGATTTCAGAGCTCTTAGGAAGGCCTCTCACACCCATGCTTCCTGAGATGATCAGCAATAAAAGGTAAGTCTTTTCCCCCAGTTGCATTTCCCAGTGTGTTGTAGAGGATTACTTGAAAGTGTCTGAGGTTTTACCCACAGGGGCTGTTTATGGAGGAAGAGCCTTTCTTCTTCCCCTGGAGCCCCTTAATGCCTGCAAAACAGCAGCACAGGGGTGTGATGCTTCTGGAAGACCAGCTGAGGCAGTTTGTCTGGAAGGCTATGAATGCTTTGGTAACTTGTTTTGTTTGTTTGTTTGTTTGTTTGTTTAAATTTAACTTACTATGTAGAAAACATACATACACAATTTGTATTTTGCTTCCCGGTCTGGACCTTGGAGACAACCACTTATACACAGTGACCTATGACACTCAAAAGAAAGGTAACACAAATAAGTGACTGTAGTACAAAGACTACCCATATAAAATGATTTATGCATCATTTTCCTTAAATATTTTAGAAACAAGATGTATCTTGACTGTATGTGACATGCATCTTCATAAAAAAGGGACTGAACTAATTTTTTTAAAAAATAACTATTTAACTAATAAACCAAGTTAATAAGTTGGGTACCTGGCAAAGAAAAGCCAAAGACGTACATACATATACTCTATACTTATACACATATATACATATATACACATATATGTATATATAAAACTCAGACACACACATACACACATATACATACTCATATTTATACATCTATCTATCTATCTATCTATCTATCTATCTATCTATCTATCTATCTATCTATCTGTCTATCTATTTATCTATCTATCTATCTGCATAAAGTGCCTATAGACTTGGGGTATGTTAACTGATGTTGAGAAAAAAAATGTTTAGAAACCAGATAACAAAATAGCAAGCACAAGACCTGACCTAAGAGGCAGTTAGACAAAATGAGTTGGGATTTTATTAACAAATAAGGCTTGAAGGACTTGTAGACAATCCCTTTAGGTACCAAGATTGGGGTATTCCTGTGCCCCAGATGGAAAGAACTGTGGCATAGGGGAGACCACTGTCGAAGATGAGTATGTCTAGACCCGAAATGGAAGAAGATACAAAGGTAAAGTTGATGAAGTTTGTTAAAGTGTGATGTGTGACCATAGGAGACATCCTCTGCATGCTGATGTGCCAGCGCAGGTGTACCTTTAGCCTGTGGAGAGGGATTCATGGAGGAAGTGCAGCCACTGGAGGTATACCAGCCTAATGAATTGGAATCTTAGTGAGGTGAAGAGCTCAGGGACCTTCAGAAACTACATAAACACCTAAACAGGAACTAAGTCCTTCATATAAAAACTTAATAATTCCTTCATAGAAAAGCTTCAGTTTTTGGAAAAAAAAAATGCCATGAGTATTTTATTCTCATCGTCATGTAGGTATTAGAAGAGAAGAGAATCCTGGACATTTTCATTTTGTTCTTTTGTAGATACACGGACCCAATTATGATTGCTCTACAGGCCCCACCTTTATGGATCTGGACCTGTGCTGGAGATGGACGCAAGAACTGTCTGGAAGTAAAGCAACGGCCACCAGCAAGTTCATGGAGGGTTCTGTAGGAGCCCCAGGTCACATGGCTATTGTGACTGCTAGTGTCTCTCCATGGCCACAGGGAACAAGCTTGCTTCAGGCATCTCAAGTTGTCAGTAGATTTCCTCCATCAGAGGCTCTGAGCCACTCTCCAGACTGGCATGCTGTCCCATTGAAACAGGAGTAGCTTTTTTATACAGGTCATGTTGCTCACTGAGGCAGGAAATAATGTGAGACATATGGCGCTCCATTCTATCCTTGCATGGTCAGTTTATTCTTGAGAGTTCCAGTTCATCCTTGCTGTCTTACTTGCTTAATTCCTGGCTACTTTCTTTGATGCCCTATAACTACTCCAGAATGAACACCAGGTATAGAGGCAATAACCTGTTTCACCAGTTCCCAGCTTTGTTCTTAAGAAGCTTCCATTTTGGAAACATTCACAGCGGTTCTCTTAGAATGCGGCCCTTTTGAGAGTAGTTGATGTTTCTGTACTGAGATGTTTGTCAGTGTGTTTTCATCCTCTTTCTCTATGATAACAAAGTGTTTCCTGAGACTTGTCTTGGACCAGACATGTTTACTTACTTACTGATTTTGAATGGGAGTCTTTCCTTTTCATTATTTACATCATATAGGGTCATAGTTTTCAAATTACCCCATTAATGCTACTTAGTTATCAGTAATAATATTCTTTACCGATAGCTACTATTTTCCAGGGCTATATCAAATACTTAAAATAATATCATATTAAAGAAATACTATGAGATATGTCCTCTAGTGAGTCACATGAAGTAGTCTGTTGTTATTAAATTTGGGCAATAGAAAAGATGCCAGGAAGTGTTCAGTTTGGTGTGTTTGTTTACTCACTTTTGAGCGAGTTTCACTTAACCTTAATCAGCACATATATTTTGATTTATGTGGTTTCCTCTTTACTTGAATATTGTCCATATGCCATTTTCATGTCTAACGTAGAGATAGATAAAATGACAAATTCTTCCCCTAATATCTAGGGCTGAAGCTTTGATCTCACATGACCAGCCTTCCCATCTGACTATGCAAAAGTCCACTGCTGTGAAGATAACCCAATCCAGGGCTGTATGCTTTCTGTCTCTCTGTTCATAGCCTTTTTCCTCTCTTGTTGGAACTATGTCAACAACAGATATTTCCCACTTCTTGCCTAGTAGTAGTTTTAGAAATGTTTCTGTTTGTCGGGCATGGTGGCACACGCCTTTAATCCCAGCGCTTGGGAGGCAGAGGCAGGCAGATTTCTGAGTTCGAGGCCAGCCTGGTCTACAAATGAGTTCTAGGACAGCCAGGGCTATACAGAGAAACTCTGTCTCAAAAAAAAACTATAAAAAAAAAAAAGAAATGTTTCTGTTTGCATTTTGAGCATTCCAACTATTTCTAAAGCAGATTTGATCTCTCAACAGGGTGCGTACAATTTTCTGACTAGGGCTGTCTTTATGTTTTTCAAAATTTGCTGGACCTAGGGGTGAACAGTCATTGTTTCTGTTAAAAATTATGGGGTTTTGACTGCATTTTAAAATCAAGTTTCACTGGCCAGTAAAACATCCTCAACTTTTGGTATTTTTTAAAGTTTGTGTGTATGTACGTATATATGCATGATCATCACAGTCATATCTATATCTATCATATCTAACATCTATCTATATCTATTTATATACCTATCTATATCTATTATCTATCTATCTATCTATCTATCTATCTATCTATCTATCTATCTATCTATCTATCTATCATCTCTCTGTCATTTATCTGTCATCTACTCATATAAATTTCTTGTTATTAGAATTATTCTATTAGATCTGGTAGCTAGTAATTATGTTTACCTGGGAGGTGTTTCTTCCAAGTACTCTATATTGTTTTCCATGATGCTACTCTGTTAGCATCAGAGCATCTAAGTTAGGGATATGCTATATTTGTAGGATCTAGAAGAAGACTGAATGACTCCTACTGATTAAGCATAATCACATGATCTGAAGTGAATAAAGGCACATTGAAAAAGATTAACACTCAATAAAGTCTTTCCTTTGAAATCCTGTGAAAGAACAAAGAATGCTGTGTGGGAGGAGGACTGGGTTGAAAATATGATCGACTTGGATAGACTTTGTGACAGTTACAAATCTCTGGTGTACAGATTTATTATTTTTAAAGTACAATATCTCTGTATTTCTTTATTCATGAAATGATTTTTGAATGCATTTCCCATACATAGGGTTTTCCATAATTGATTTATCATAAATACTGAAGTGGATTATATTTTACGGATACTTCCTGCTCTTCATTTTTACTACAAGCTGCATTAAGTCAACAGATGCAGTATTAAGCCAGCACATTACTTCAGCTTAAATAGCATGAGACTGTAGTCTTTGAAGCACTCAGGACTGCCCTTCAGTACTTTGTTTCCATTATTTTGTCTTGTACATGGTGGGCTTTTGCTTTTAGACAAACAACCTCAGAATGAAGTTGTGAAATTTACCAAATTAAACAGGAAAAAAAAAAATTCTGTCCACACCATGCACGGCAGAGCTGTGGCAGAGAACATGGGTGATTACAGAAGGAAATTTCCCAACAGTTACTGTAAAATAAGATCCCAAACTAGAATTAGAACTTAACTTCATGTATTTATTTACTAATCATGATTTTTAAAGCAAAATTGACTAATTTTAGGTTTGTAGATCAAATACATTTAGCAATATTAAATTCATTAAATTTAAGATATCCATTGTAACTTGAGCATAGGTAGTTGAGGTTTCATGCCTGTGTTTTGTAGGATAAGGAAGATGGATGCAAGAGTTTTACCTGTTTAATCACTTAATTTTGTGACTATTCTGTGTTTTTCTTATCTCTTTTCCAGTGATTTCTGCCACACCATTTTCCAATCAGCATCTCTTTCTCCATCAGTGACCACCAGTGGAAGGAGACTGGGCTCTGAGAATTCTGCCACCTCTTTATGCAGCAGAATTTTTTAAATTAAGTTCATTGCATGGATAATTTCTTATAACCACAGGGCTCAGAGATGGCTGGATGGCTGGGAAAAGATTAATGAAAAGCAGAGGCTTAGACAAAGCAGAAATGAATGAGTGTGCTACTCCAGTCCCAGAGAAAGATATGGATACCCAGACAAAGGAAGGCCATCAGAAGTTTACTCACTCAAGACTAAATAATTGATATGGAGGAAATGCCTCGGCCGTCAGCGAGAAATCCAGATATCTAGCTATATCGGGTACTGCATTGGTGACTATGGAGTGCCGATGGCTGTTTTGAATGAATGACACCCACCTTTCGAGGACTCTTAATGGTATGTTCAATTTCAATTTAAGGCATTTCTATTGAGCATTTGAATTATTGATCAGGAGATGAGGGATGCACCTACAACCACGTGTGAAGTTCCTGGCTAAGTCTGTGCTGGGTAAGGACATATCTGAGGCATAAGTTCAGCACAGAGAAAAGCTTTTTTTCTTTTTCTGTTTTAAAAAAAATAATACAGTTGCTTTTAAACATGCTCAACATGGAAAGACATGGAAAACAATCCGATTTAAATCCAAGGAGTTAGGGAAACTTCCATTTGGCTAGAGCTATGAAGGGTAGGAACTTTTCAACCCCCCTATGTAACAATAAGAAAAGCTCCAGCATATCATCACAGTTATAAAAAAATCAGATCTTGCTTTTTGTTCCCCTCCTGATGGGAAGAGATTTGTGCGACGGCAATGAAAGATTCTATCTGGAAGCAAGACACTGCATTTTGGCATATATCTTTTTGATTTGGATGACTTGAAATTGTGTAAACAGATTCTTTGTGCTTCCTTCCTTCCTTCCTTCCTTTAGGTGTGGCTGTTATTCTGAAATGGGGCCGGACATGGGATGGGTCCTGGCTTGAATGGTAGAGACAAGCCACAGGGAGGTACAATGTCTGCATGCATGGCTCAGTCACTGAACAACTGCTTTTGTATCTGAGCACAAAGAGAAAAATACATTCCCAGCTGAACTATTTAACCAACACATTTATTTTTAAACTGCAGTTGAACTGTCATTTGGCTAGTCATACTTTCTTACATAAAGCATGGGGAAACATAATGGCTTTATTGCTAAAATGCTGGTAAAGAAATAAATACAAACATGGCTCGTGAACTTCTAGCTCCCTGTTACTCAGAGCTCTTGGCTGGCTCTCCGTGTTGTTCAGCTCACAGTATCATGAACTCCAGACAGTAAATGTCAGTCCTCTCTTGATCGCACTTTAGCCCAATAGATATTTTACTGGAACTAAATAGGCCACCATGAGGACACCAGTAGGTCTGTTGCTGAACTTGGTCAGGAAGGGGAGGAACAAAGCTTTGCTTTGCCTGGGAGGAGGAGGCAAACCCAGGGGTAAAGACAAAGGTGAGGGAGGGTGCAACCCGAGAGCAGCTCAGTGTGGGGACTGTGCTGCAGTAATAGATGACTAGGTGTCAATGCACATTAATATTTGATGAGCATTGCCGTATTATCTTTTATGTGCACTTTCACACTGTTGTGAGGCAGCGAGGTTGCTTTAGACAAGGATTTATATGGGCAGGTGCAGTGGCTTTTACTTGGTGAAATTAGCACACGTCCTGCTCTTAGGACTTTAAAAGGGATGCTTCTGTTTATATTGCATAAACAGGCAGGGGCTGGGTCTAGCCTTCTTTAAAACACTATTATATTGAGTGCATAAACAAGGCTGACAAAATAGTTTCTCTTAAATGGCACACTGATGCATTTTGTATTCTGCTCCTTGGAAACAAAGATTCAATTTCTGTCATTATAAAAGACCCCTGAAACAGATCTGGAAGTGAAAGCTTATGTATTGTAGAGAGACCAATGCAAAAAAACACTTAGATCTACAAAGGCAACCTGTTCATGTGTTTATTTCTTTTTCTGAAAACTAAACATGACTACTGTGTGGCATTATTTGTCCACACAATGCATGACCACACGCACAACCCATTAAAAGGGCATAGTCCTCCAACCTTGCCATAGAACCCCCCTCTAAACCCACCCCAAACATAAATGCCAGTGGAGCCACTTTCTCCAGACATGCCTCAGCTGTCCTGTCTCACTAATCATCTTCTCACCTGCGATAGTTCACTCATGACAATAACCTAAATAAGATATTTGAAGAAATCAGAAGGAGCTTATAGGGAGGGCAGTGCATGACCACACAGAACATAAAAAATGGGGGAAATTAGTGAGTCAGGCTAATGGAGAGAACAGCCTCTGGAATGATAAAGACAGTCTATCTTAATTTTGCAACATTTGATGAAAAAATAAAGGCCATACCACATAATTTTTATTTTCACCAAACCACTCAAAAGTAAAATCAAAGTTCCATCAAATAATTAATTTATTTACTTATAGAGAAGTGTACACATAGTGTTAATTATTAGTAGCATACTATATGCAGCATGGGAATGTCAGGTTATATATCAGGGGAGTATAATCCTTAGGGAGATTTAGTCTACAAAATAATATGAATTGTGATGGCTAATCTTGATTGTCAACTAAGTCTGGAAAAGAACCATAACTCCAAAATAGATTGGCCTGTGGGTATGTCTGTGGACTATTTTCTTGATTGCTAGTTGATGTAGGAGGGTTCAGTCCATTCATTGTGGGCACCAACATCCCTGGGCAGCTGGGTCAGTGCTATAGAAGGCAGCTGAACAGTCACTGGGACAAGCCTCCATTACTCCTGCCTTCAGGTTCTTTCCTTGAATCCCTGCTCTGAATTTCTAAGGATGGTCTGTCACTTAGAGATGTAAGATGGAATTAACCCTTTCCTCCCTAGGTTGTTTTGGACAAAGTGTTTCATCACAGAAAACAACAAACAAACAAAAATCTGGAACAGAAAAAAATCTATCTATCTATCTATCTATCTATCTATCTATCTATCTATCTATCATCTATCTATCAACCTACCTATCTATCTCCTTCCTACCTACCTACCTACCTACCTACCTACCTACCTACCTATGTATCTTTTATTACAAGGGAAAAAGGAGTAAGTTCCTGATGTAAGTAAGTGGTGGTATCAATTACCTTTGCCTCTTGGTATTGTTTCTCTTCTATAGTTCTGTCACCTTTAGTGTGGAGCTAGTCCTAGGAACACTTTTACTACAGTAAAATTGATGGACAGGACAAGCTTCTTAGAGACATGGGACCTATGCATGCATGACCTGTCTATTTTACCATCCATTTGGAATTCTTAATTACTATTTTCAAGTTTTGTAAGTAACTTCAAGTGAAACAGTGGATTGCGAGTATGATGGTGCAGGCATATCCAGAGTTCCTTGCCAGACTTTTCAAGTCTGAAGAATTTAGGGCTCCAAGCACAGAGAGTTCCAGCAGCTCTCACAGTCATGGGAGGTTTTGATGCTCAAAACAAATATGAGGTAAGTGGATTATTCTACAGTCAATTACATAGGAATGTTGTCAGCTTCAAGAGGCCTATTTTGTTCAAATCAGAGGATACTTAGAAACACATAAAGCCATGTCCTAAGAAATGCAAATGACAGATGGACCTTATGGTTTGCATGTATTACCACTTCTCTGAATTGTCCAACTACTTGTTCTGCAAATTATTGTAAAGACAAAAGAGGAAAGATTAGGCAGATTTTGCTCATCATAATATAAAGGTAGTTTGTTTCTTCAGAGTTTTTCTAGGTCAGGAATGTGGGGCATAGAGGATTTCCTTCTTGCCTTACCCTAGCCCTTGAGAAGAGCCAGGAAAGAATGAAGAGACAGAGAAGGAGAAGGAGGAGGGAGGAGAGAGAGAGAGAGAGAGAGAGAGAGAGAGAGAGAGAGAGAGAGAGAGAGAACAGAGATTCTTTTTCTTACTAGAAAACTAGGCAAACTAACGTCTAGAAATCCTGGGTGTTTTTATTTCATTTCTTGGTATTCATACTCTACCAACATATCAACTGTCTGCCTTTTAAACTGCTTAGTTGTTGGATGATTTTTTTTTTTTTATGCAACAATGGAAACCTGGCAGAGTTGTATTCATTGACTTGAGGAAGAATCACCAAACTGAGGGCTTTATCATAACCATGTAGGAAGTGTTCCTAATGGTAGAGACACTGAGTAAGGATCAGCCTGCACTGCACTCGTCCAACTGTTTGTTTACACGATCCCTTTAGGATCCTAAAAACACTGAAGACCACAAGGAGCTTCCAGTTAAGCAAGTTACATGTTTCAATATTTACCAAATGTAAAAATAAAACAGGCATTGAAATTTTTCTATATTTAATTTCATTTGGACACAGTAATATTTCACTATGTGTTGATATATACTTTATTTTAATGAAAATGGATACATTTTCTAAAAATAACTTTGGTGAAAAGAATGGCAATATATACATTCTTTTTTCTTTTTTTTATTGGATATTTCTTTATTTACATTTCAAATGTTATCCTCTTTCCTGGTATCTCCCCTGGAAACACCCTATTCCATCCCCCCTCCCCTTGCTTCTATGAGGGTGCTCCCCAACCCACCTTTAACATTTGCCTTAAAAGAAGAAAACTGGACACTAATAATGTCTTTTGCATTGAATCTGCTGAATAATACATATCAAGTAGTCTTTGGAGAACTACTGTGCATTTGTGTGAGAATGAAAAAGTCACATAGTATCTTGGTCCCTGGACTACACATTGTGATCAACTGATCTAGGGCCTGAAGAGGAAAGAATCTGGAAGACAAATGGATGAGAAACACAACATCGAAAGAAAAATGCCTTTCTCTTAAACACTTGCATACATTTACAATTGTTTATTCACTAGAGGATTGGATTGGGCAGGTATTATCTGATATTAATTCAAAAGCCACTTTTCCCCTCAGTGCTCCTGCTAAATTTTAGCAGAATGCTGGATTCTGTTCAGTTACTTTGGAAGGAAGTGAAGCATAGCAAGTGGTCTGTCTCCCTCATGGTCCTGCACAGCTTTATTAAAAATTTTGTCTTCTTAGAACATTTTTCTTGTGTCATCCTTCCTAAAATTGTCTATGACCTACTTCTTTAAACATCTTCTATGCTAAGCTCAAGTATGCCATTTCCACATCAAATTTTACTTAAGTGATTATTTCTATTGAACTATATACATCTATTTATTGTCTTTTCTAATATAAAGTAAACTTAGTTCTATAACTTTTAAATCAGTTTCATTCACTTCTGTAACTCCACTGCCTGTGGCAATGGCCACCTCTTAGATTCTCGGTGAATAAGTGTTAAGAGAATGGATTAATGCTCAGGGAGAATCAGGCTGTGAGATCATCTGTCTGTCATATGAGCACAGGTGAAAACTCAAGCTTTGGGGATAGAC
Source organism: Mus pahari (assembly GCF_900095145.1). Lineage (NCBI taxonomy): Eukaryota > Metazoa > Chordata > Mammalia > Rodentia > Muridae > Mus > Mus pahari. Next base: position 30,684,961 of record NC_034594.1, on the reverse strand, counting down.
AAATGCATCATAATGGAACACCAAATTTACAAATGTAACATCAGAAATGTACTGAGCACCAAAGACTGCCCTGAATATTTTAGATGCAGTTTGGAATCCAGTTCCTAACAGTCCTATGCATAGGTCCTGCTCTCTCTCCTATTTTACAGGCATTGGAGCTTAAATTCAGAGATGCTAGGAAATCACGAACACAAACTTAGTGAGGATGTAGGTCCAGTTCTTTACAGTTCTAGGGAGAGAGCCTCTGTCTAATAGATGCAATTAAAAATTGTGCTCAGACATGGTACGCAATTTCAAGAAAAGTGATCCAGATATGTTCTTGGTTTTTGACTTTTTTATAAAAAGTCAAAAAAAATTACTAATAATTGTTTCAAGAAAAACAATTCCTGGCTTTGAAATTGGGTCATTCTGATAATATATGCACTTTAGACTGGAAAAAAAAATCAAGCAATGAAAACTTTGACGGTTAAAAATAAATTCATCTGCTCTTTCGAAACGACAGGACATTGTCAGTCCCACCTGGGACCACAGTGGTTTTTACAGGATATATGACACTGGTCGGGGGAGGCAGGACTCCTCTTGAAGTCATAGATCGGATGTAAGTTAAAGTTCAATGAGTTAGGTCAGCCATGCCATCTTTCTTCCCTTAAAGCTTCAAAGATGCTTTTTACAAAGTAAATGACCATGGTCTATTTAAAACAGTTTCAGCCTAAGGGATGGTTTTCTTCTTTCACGGTAAGACAAGAACAGTAAAGATAAGGACTCTTTCAGCTTATACCATTTTTTTTACCTTTCACTCCTAGACATGAGATAAAAATTCAAGATCAAATTGATTCTTTTTATCAGGCCTTCAATTAAAAAATGTCATGACTTCCTCATTATTCTGTATAAATCCTAGATGTGAATCTCAGTAAGAGTGAGCTATTATGTTGAGAGAAATATAGAAGTGTATAACCTTGGGCAGATTATTTAACTTTTCTCTGTTTCACATTTATGAATAGTAATACAGACTGGTAAAAGTGCAAGATCTCCAAAGTTCCATGCAGCCAGGCTTAAGACATTATCGTGTTTTGAGAAGCCATCCAGGGAGATGGTGAGGAGTCTGGTTTCTGGATCCAAATAATTTTTTTTTTTAAGGTTTCTTCCCCCAACTCATCAGTCATGCAAGAGGATCCATGGTCTGAGATATCTAGGAGTTCTCAAAACCCTACCTTGCTCAATGAGAGAGTTGGATACTTGTGTGGTCCACTTTAGTAGTAAATAAATCCTGTCTGTAATATGAAAGTTGTTTATCTTAAAGGTCCTTTTCTCCAATAACAACAATAATTTTTCTAAGACTTCAGAAGGTTGTGATTTTTCTTGTTTTGAACAGTCTATACAATACTGCCATCATCACTTGATATATATATATATATATATATATATATATATATATATATATATCCTCAAAATTTTAGTCATCAGTTTAACAATTCCAATCAATTGGTTGGAATGTTTTCATTTTTCTCAAGTGCTATGATTCAAGACCTATTTAAATGGTTGTACTAGAGATGTATGAAGCATTTCTGTGATGAGCTATGACTCTATCATGCAGTGTGAGGAATGAGAAAAAAACCAACACTAATCCAAATCATAGTCTGAATAATAAACTTATCCTTAGAGATGCCAGCAGCAGTAGGATGCTGTTATCCTTAGAGATGCCAGCAGCAGTAGGATGCTATTCTTGTTTCATTTCTGTTCAACTTGGGGAGGAAGGGGTTGCAGTTCATCTTCAAGAGAATCCAGGCCAGGAGCTCAAGGCAGGATGCTAGAGACAGGGACTAAGCACAGGCTATAGTGGGGGTGGGATTTGCTTCCTGAACTGTAACTGGAAACATGCTTAGCTTGCTTTTTTATATATCCCAGGACCATCTACCTGTCCAGAGGTGGCACTGTGTAAAGTAGGCTAGATCCTCCTACATCAATAATTCCCTGTAGACATGTCCACTGGCCAATCTGATGGAGGTAATTCTACATTTTAAGTTCTCAGGTAGGTTGATGTGTCAAGTTGACGAAAACTGAGCAGCAGCACATGTGCTTGCCTGGCATGTGTGACACTCCTCCTTCCATTATATGCACCACAGGGGAAAAAAAAAGGGAAAAGACTGCAGCATAAAATAATCATGTTGATAATTCTCAATACAAATTTGAAGAGAAAGAAATTCTTAGAAATCAGGTTAATGCTAATGGTGTAAATTATATATATATATATATATATATATATATATATATATATACACACATATATACATATATATACATAGATTTGTATATGTACACACACACACACACACACACACACACACACACACACATGGCTCTAATAACCTTAGAAAACAGGTCTCCCAATTCTCTTCCTATAGATGAAAAACTTTGAGACGCAATAATGGTGAAGAATTTATTTCCAAGTACACAGGAGCAAATAGCAGCACCAAATATAAGGCAAGACAATCTGTATCGAAGCGCTTAATTAAACAGCTGTTAAAAACACGGGAGCCTTTGTTGAGGGCTGACGCAAAGTCTGTGCTCTCAGGACACCAGGATACTTTGTTGGATGGATCTAACCATGCAACCTCTTTTGTGACCTTTGCTTCATCCATTTGACTATTCAAGCATCTCTGTCTCTATTAAATACAGCCAACGGGAGCTCTGAATTCATGGTTAGTGAATAAAGTAAGACTGAAGTGGCAGATTTAAACTCTGACTCAAAGTGATCATTGTATTCCTGTGATTAATGTGCAGCTCAATCAAACCTCGAGTATACACCCTGGGAGTGCCTTTTCCTGAGGTGTGAAGATTTCTCTTCTTCTGACAGAAGATTCCTAAGAAAATTTACTTTTATTGCATTGGTCCTCTTCTTTCAATAATGAAGAAAAAAAACCCCATAATTATTACTTTTAGGTAAAAGCATTGGTGAGTACATTTTATATTTAAACATCACCATATGAATTTAGAGGGCAGTTTTGATATGATGTCCATTTAGCCAAGTAATATAGTTTCACTGTGAGTTCCTTAACCGTGGGTTCTTGGCAAGATGTAAATCTATCAGTAAGCAGTTGGCACCATGTAACATTTCTGCCACTATTGTACCCATGTTGGTCATTACTATAGTTCCCAGGGTTTCCGGCTGGGTAAGACTGCTGTCTTCCTCTCTGCCCGCAGATGTCTGCATAGAATCTTCCAATACTATGAAATCTAGCTAGCAGGGAGCAAGCTTCCTGGGCAGAACCAATTTGAATTTTCCATTCTGTCTGACTAATGTATATGGTACCTTCAGCAATATGGTCAAAACATACTGTATGAAATTCCCAAAAGCTTTATAAAAATATTTTTAAAATTTACAAAGAAACTTAAAATTTTACTGAAATGATTATCTCAAATACAATTTTAAGTAACACACATGAAAAAGCCCTTTTTTTTTTTTTTTAAGATTAAAGTCTCCTGAGGGAGCCCTGGTTGGCCTTGAACTCACAGATTTTCCTGCCTCTTCCCTCTAGTCCTAGGATTAGAGATGTGTGTAAGCACACCTGCCCCAAAATACACGAAATTTAAAATTAGGTTTCTACATGTGTGAAGAGAGCTTAAAAAGAGACCCTTTCTCTTTGTGTTTCTCATTTTTCCTTCTCATAATTCCCAACAGGGAGGGAGTCATGGACATGACTGTTGGAACAAGAAGAGGACTCGTCGCCTTTTTTGTCCTCTTTTTCTTTGTGCTGATCTCCACATTGGTAGGCCCCATATGGAAAATCAATTTCTGCTTCATTCTTGTAAGCCAGGTTTTATCTTCCTAAATACATCCTTCTTGTCAGCACCCGATCAAGCATTTGTTCTCTCATGTTGGTAAATTGTTGTCCTACTTTTGCTTTGGGCTGGGATCATTTGTTTATTTTTAGTGTCCTGTCTCCGGCATTATGTCACTAGAGATCTGGAAGGGCCAGTCTCCATCCAATTCTTATCCCCAGGCAATAAAACCAGTTTGTGTAAACTCTGTGGAGGGGGAAGGAAGAGAAAGGCAGGTGGTCCATCTGAGGGGCCCACCAGCCTTCTAGAAGGAGCTTGCTTGCCCAGCTTTGTACCAGGTGACCTGCAGAGGTGCAGCCCAGCACCCCTGCAGTGAAGCTTCTGGGCTCCACTCCACTGGAAAGCCTGCTTGAATAAGAGTGTTGTGAGGTGATCATTCTCATTTGCTAACTTCATGTGTTCTCCATCTCTAAAGATCTTCAAATTTTCCATTTTTCTTCTATTGCAGGAGTGAAACACACCTCACACCTGCCCTTCCTTCCTCTCCAGTGATGGCAGCTGTCAGTCAATAAGCAACCCTAGCACTGCAGTGGCTTAAAATAGCCACGACCTAGCTCTCGTTCCAGGGTGGTGGGGCAGCCACCTATTGCAGACTAGTGATGACTGTTTCAGGACGAGGAAAATAAGAGTCTGAGGAGTCCAGCATTTACAATCCGATAGCCACACATCACAGTCTTGACCTAGACTAGCAGAGTGGTCCCACAAGGAGAACAGGCAATAGAATTCTGTCTCTTGTCTGCCTGAGGATCCAGAGAAGTTCAACGGCAAAGCTCAAGTAAATCGAAGCTGGCAGCACCCACTGCTTTTGCTCACTGGCTCATTTCTAGTATTTTCATCTTAATATATTCAAGTATTATAATGTATAATTCACATGTCCATTCTTTGTATTATCCCATTATTTTTAGTAGATTTTATCCAGAAGTCTACTTTCTTTCTTGCTACCTCAGTGTCTATTCCTACTTCTCTCTTCAAATCTATTTTCTTTATTAGATTTCCCTGAACTCCTGCAGACCTTTCTGTCTGCATCACACAACTTAACCTTTAATTATTTGCCTACTGGGCATTCTACTTGCTTCTGCTTTTCATCCGTTGACTCAGAACAAAAGTTTCTCTCACCAGCTCCCTCTTCCATTCCAAATTGACTCTCCCACCTCATCCCTGATGATTTGACAGTTGTCCCATTATACTTCCCAGTGCTCAGCAAGGGCATTTTTGTATCTCTTTGATTGACTCTCTAATCTCTGCTTCTCACAGTAGTGTCGATTCTACACTCTTCCCCATGGATCCCATATGCTGTGTGGATCTGATGGCAGAAAAGTGAAGGCCTGGACGAGAGTCGATACAAGGCCATGCCGCTCTCTATTCCTTTGATTGTTTTTTTATCATCCAATTATTTATTAACATTTACTTATTATGTGCCCAGCCAGGAGCTAAGTGTTTTCTTGGAACTATACTTGTTACCAAGGAAGTGACAAATTAGATGTCTCTACTCTCCAGGACATTATGCTCCAGGTAAGGGGTTCCATATCCACAGTGAGAGGACTAAATGTTGGTGTGACTGACTCAAGAGAAAGCATTGCCTGGTGTTTGAGAAAAGGGGTTTTTGATGGTATTTAGGACTGTATTGGAAGATGCCAGAAAAAAAGTGGGAGTAGGAATTTCCTAATCATATCATTCAAAAAGAAAACATCTGGGGTTTTCACTATCCATACATTGAACTTCTTTATGAAGATGAACTATATGCTTCATGAGTCACCCCTTACCTTCAATCTTAGACCCTCTTCCATCATAACTGGGTAGAGGACACACTAAACTTTGGTTAGTTCCTTGTTTCTTCTGGTATCCATCTCATCCTCACTCTTGTGCCTTTGGACTAGGAGTTGTCTTGGGCAGAAAAATATTTTTACAGATCTTCTCATAGCTGACTCTCACGTTCCATTTGTCATGATTAGTGTTAATTGCCTATGTGACAGGGTCTGAAATAAATTAGGAGACAGGCCTCCAGGTGCATCTATGTATTTATCCTACAGGCATGCCTGTCAGGGATTGTGTTGCTTTGGTTAATTGAGATATGAGGTCCTGTCCTCACTGTGGGCAGCACTATTCCCCAGGCTTTGGTCCAGTACTGCATAAAAAAAAAAGGAAAAGCTAGCCGAATGTTGGCATGTGACATTCCCTGCGTCACAGACTGTGGTCATCTGCCTCACAACTGCCACCAGGAATTCCCTACAACGATGACCTTTATCCTTGAGTTGTGAACTAAAATCAAAGCCAAACAAAACAAAAATAACTTTCTCTGTTAAGCTGTTTTTGTGGGGTATTTTATCATAGTAATAGGACAAGTAATTATAACACCTTCTACCTTCTGCATGACAGCCCTCACAGAAGCATTCCCTAAATGCTAGCACCTTCTCTACCACTATTTAACTCCAGAGCAGCCATTGCTTTTGATAATGCCTATTACCAATGAGCATGTTGTTTGTCCATTTCTTTATTGTCCATTTCTTGTCCCTTTCTATCTTGGAATGAAAGTTCTTTAAAGGAAAGTGTGTTGCCTATGCTGTGTATAACCCCTGGCTCATCATATGGGCTAAGTAATGCCTCCTCACAGAACAGAAATCTAATACTTCTTCCAGGCACTATTGCTAAACCTCATTACTGAGTTCTTTCTTCTTAATGACACTTTTACTATATAGTGAATATTATAGCCAGTGGAATATGAGCAAAAAATTTGGAGTGCCACTTCAAAGACTACCTTATAAAAATTCCATCTAGGGCCATTCTTTCTCATCCTCTCTCTATTAAATGAATAAATGAGACTCCAGTGATCAAGAAAAGGCAAGCTCATGCTAAGTAGGCATATTTGTCCTGAATTATGAACAAAACTGTGTGCATGCATGTGTGCACATGTACATGTGCGTGTGGTTACAGCTCTTAGAATTTAGTGCTTACCCGTTAAAGCATTTCACAATACTTACCTGAATTGATTAATGATAAGACCTCACAAAAGTGTTCTATAAATAGTATATAGCACATTCCCTAACACAATCCATCTCTTCAGAACAGTTGTTGCTTTTGAAAACACCTATTGTCTGAGAGCATATGGCTTGCTCTCTTTTTATTGTCCATTTCTCTCTTAGGATACAAACTCTATAAAGGATAGAGTCATTGAAAAACTGTGTCTATCATTTGACTACATGTACTTTCCTAACTTTTCAAGCACCATAAACTACTACCCTGTCTCCTGAAAAGACAGTCCTACATCCAAATTCTACCTTGATATCTAGATGATAGCATTATGAAATTTAAAGGACACGAGCCTTTTATTCATAAAAAGCTGAGGCTGAACTCATATTTGATCTTGTGAAAAAACATATAGTTGCACAGATGTGTCTTTCTAAACTATGAATTCACCTTTTTTCATAAGTGGATGAATATAATACCCAATTCATCTTCTTTTGGAAAGATTCAATTTGAGAAAGAATGTCATATATTCATTTCTGTTTTTCTCAACAAATCTCTCTCTTTTTTTTTGTCTACATTTGTGAAATCCTTCTGAGTCTTTGTGGTGAAGGTTAGACCAAAGTTTTCACCTCTCCTGAAACTTAAATAAAATCATCATTTTTCTTAGTCAATAATAAAATAAAATATTTGTAACCAAAACTATATAAATAAATGGTATTTATTGTCACAGATGAAGTTATATAACTCCCGAGCTTTCCACAAATGGTTTGGGATAGAGCACAGAATAATAGAGCCTACTACTCTAAGGACATCTCAGGATCTGAGCTTCTTGTCTAGTTTGCCTCACAGTTTATCTTCTAGAAACTGTTTTGTATTCATAGGTCTCACAACTATAAAGTTGCAGATATGCCTGATGTTCTAATTTCTGAGACCACCATTGAGGCTGATGAAGGTGTACACTGTCTACCTATTCCACTTGCTTTAATCCTGAACTGAGTTATGCAAATATAGCAAGGAGCACACCCAGATCTTTCAGGAATCACCTCCACAGAGTCACACTTCAGAACCTTACAGGGCTCTAGCCAATACATTAATTTCCAGTGTTTATAAGGTTTTGATAATCAATCATTGATTGTGTTTTTCATTTCAGTCAAAATTCTAGTAAGTGCACACGATAGAAATTGTTGTGGAGCTCTGGACTGGTTTAAGTGTCTTGACAAATTTCTTCATCTTTTCTAATTATAGTGGGAGAATTGTTTCTTTTCTTCTTTAACTTTAAGGCAGGGCACTCAGATAACTTTTATGACTAATTATAATAGCTTCTTTGGCCATAGATTTTCTTATAATTACTTTCTTTCTTGCCTTTCACCTTGCTCCTTCCCTGCAGCACTGTTTTGTTATTCATCTCAAAAGTGTCCTCTCATTTAAAGAGCTTCATTATGAGTTTACCTTTCCAAAGTGCCAGCTTTAAATGCTGTCAAGAGCCTCTTGTTTCCTATGCTTTCTAAAGGGATGACTACCTAATCAACATTTTATTTCTACTAATGTATGGTTAAAATACAGAGCAGGATGTGCTGTGCTCTCGAAAACAATATCCCCTCTTCTATAATTTAGGAAGGAATTGTTGGAAATTTTAGACCCTGTAGGAAAGAGGAACAGTGAACTTGTTGCCTTGGAGGAAATGCTTACAGTGCACTAAAAATCCAAGTTTACTGTGGTAGTGGTAGGATTTGAAGAACTCATAGAAATTATGTAGACCATTACCAATTTCCTGCAGTTTACCTATTGTTATCTGTAATCTAAATATAGACATAAAACACTGACATAAAAGGAAAGTATGCAAATAAAGCTCTACAGATCAGGTTGAATTTTTAAGAAGAAGAGCATGTGGGGCAGGGAAATTCAATGAGGGAAGAACTACCTTTTCCCTGTAATGTGCTACAATAGATGGGTAACGTGTGAAAGATGAATGTGGAGTCTAATGCTGGAGGAGAAAAATTTAGGAGGAAATGAAGAAGAGAATAAATTTTGTCAGTAGTTGAATTTTAGTGAAAATTTTGGGGATTTGGTTTCCTTAAAAAATATGTGGGCTGAGAGATGGCTCAGTGGTTAAGAGCACTGGCTGCTCTTCCAGAGGTCCTGAATTCAATTCCCAGCAAGCACATTGTGGCTCACAACCATTTGTAATTGGGTCTGATGTTCTCTTCTGGTGTATCTGAAGACAACTATAGTGTACTCATACCCATAAGATAAATAAAGTCTTAAAAAAACATGTAAATATTATAAGAGTATGGTTTCATTTTAATCCCAGGTATGGGATATGGGGCTGCTTCAGATTGCTCACAGTAGCTCAGTACAGCTTGCTTTGTGCTCTAGTAGTGGTGTGCTTTTTCCAGGTGCAGATTGTTTCTACAATTGTGTGACATTTGGAATTCTGAGTACTCTTCAGAGGATATATAAATGCTAGGGTCCCAAGAGGCAGGGTGTATTTTTGGTTATTACTTGTTTGCTGTTAGTTGCTGTTGTTTCTTGTTTTTCATGGTTTGTTAAGTATTTATTCATGAAGAAGAAGAAGAAGAAAAAGAAGAAGAAGGAGGAGGAGGAGGAGGAGGAGGAGGAGGAGGAAGAGGAAGAGGAAGAGGAAGAGGAAGAGGAAGAGAAAGAGGAGAAGGAAGAAAAAAATAGTTAGGCTGATGGTGAAGATCAAAGATGCCCCAAGGAACTTGATGCCTCTGATTAGCTGGATGTAGTCTAATGATAACATTGTTCCCTTTCCCCTTATCCCCTTCTCTCTCTTATCTAGTGGGAGGGGCTTGAAAGAGTGGAAGAAACAGGATGCAGAAGGATGGAAGAAAGGAGAGCCTCAAAGTAGCCAAAGATGGTAACCCTGAGTAACCACGTGTCTTCTGAGGGTTTGGTGCCATCTCATGGGTTGTAGTCTCAGGTTAGGAAATGATGTAAATACATTATAATCTCAAAAAATGTAAAAAGGCATTTACCAAAGGAGAAAATGATGTGAGCATCAACATTCATCACAATTCCTTTATGGAGATGCAGTATGAGCGCTTGCTACACACTTCTACCACAAGGTTAGAACTGTTCTCAAGGCCTTGTCATCTGAGCCCAATACACCTTACTTTGGCTTAGCCACTTTTGTTGGGTGCTGTTTACATAGATACCAGAAAAGTAATAACACACCCGTAGACAAGTATTTGCACTTATGGTCTTTGAGCTCCTAAAAGTGAGCTATACAAGATCTGTGAGGAGCTATGCTACACTCTGAACAAATCTGAGTTTCTAGCTTAGATAAAAGTCTAGAGAAGATGCATGGGAATGGAAGGGAGGTGTGAAAGAACATGATAATGGTGGAAAGAAGTGATTAAACTGTTGGATTAGGTTGAAATTATTAGTTGGCCACACTAAGCATAAAGTCACATTTCATGTTGGTTGTAGTACAGACAGCTAGAAAGTGACCTACCTCAATGTTTACGTGGTTGAAACAGGTCAAAAAATGTTTCACAGTAGGTTAGAAAGGCCATTTTAATCATGAAATTTCAAAGATTTCAGAGATGGCAACACAAGAGTACATTTTCCATTTAAGACTACTCACATTTGGTATAACACATATATTGATTTAAAAATTATGAGAAGACCACTTGCATCTCAGCATGCTTTCTGGTGGATGCTACTGTAATACAGAGCTTACAGTGAGAACTGCTTTGGAAATCTAAATAAGTGTGCATAATTGGATTCCATGATGGCAGGGCCAAAGACTTTTCTCACCACCAGTATTAATGTGAACATTGTTACCACAAAGGATGCAAAAGCCAGATATGTAAGGAGAATATCTTACTCATGACCCTCAGTACTGGCCAACTGGTCATTGTATTACTAGAAGCCACACAGATTAAAAGCTAAATAAATTCTTTCTTGATTTAAATGAACAAAAGTCCTACTATGAAACATGGAGGTGGCAATATTTTCTTAGTCAACCTTGGGACTTAACACTCATTTACAGATCTAGAACAGACTGGATTACAGGGAGGTGAGACCTTCTGAAGAAAGTATTAAAAATATACCCTGGTAATCTTCCTTTAGTCTCTCCCAAAGACTGGTAGGTACTAAATAGAAACTACATCAAAAATCAAACCTTTCAGAGATTACAGTATCCTAATTCCTGACACACTAATTCTTTCTGGTTGAAGCTTCATTTTTGTTCACCTGCCAAATAAATGCTTAGAGAGGCAAGGCCCTCCCTATATTTTTGGCACAAGTCCATTTGACAGTGGGTCCTGTGAGTCCCTGAAGATATCCTATGGTTACACATGTCTGGAAAGAATACTTGAAGAAAATATGCATAGTATCTGGAAGAAACTCTGAATTTATTCATTGATTGAAAGAGTGAGGACTGATATTATAGAAAAGGCCAACACAAACTACTGTATGAGAAAGTATTAAACTAAAACCAACAATGTATTCAGGAGGGAATATAGAGATTGCACCCACCCAGAAAACTCAAGGGTGGTGAGACCTGGCATATTATCAATCGACTTGATTTTCTGGACTATATAGATGATAGATGGGATTTTTGGAATGACAGTGATTATCATAGTCTTAACATAGTGGAGTCTCCAATTGCAGTTGCTGTATTAGGTGTTGTTCCTCTGCCTGAGAAAACGAGAACAGTCCTTGGTGCTGACTGGCCCTACTAATCAAGAAGTAGTGGCAACTCTGTACTTGTTGTAAGGTACTGGATGATGATGAGTGTGAAATAAATCTGACAAAATTCTTAAAATTTCTCATTTTTCTACATATGGACTGCCAGCTAGACCAGCACTATTTATTGAAGATGTTTTCTTTTCTCCATTGTATATTTTTGGCTTCTTTGTCAAAAATCAAGTGGCTGTAAGCATGTGGTTTTATTTCTGGGTCTTCAATTCTATTCCATTGATCAACCTATCTGTCTCTGTACCAGTACAATGCAGTTTTTAATCACTATTGCTCTGTAGTACAGCTTGAGTTCAGGGATGGTGATTTCCTCAGAAGTTCTTTCATTGTTAAGAATTATTTTTCTCTAGCTGCATATGTAGCAGAAAATGGTCTAATCGGCCATCATTGGGAAGAGACCCCCTTGGTCTTGCAAACTTTATATGACACAGCACAGGGGAATACCAGGGCCAAGAAGTGAGAGTGGGTGGGTAGGGGAGCAGGGGCGCGGGGAGGGTATAGGGAACTTTCTGGATAGCACTTGAAATGTAAATAAAGAAAATATCTAATAAAAATTTAATAAAAAAAGAATTGTTTTCTCTATCCTGGGTTTTTTTTTTCATATGAAATTGAAAATTTCTCTTTCAATGTTTTAGAAGAATTGTGTTGGAATTTTAATGGGGATTGCATTGAATCTGTAGATTGCTTTTGGTAGGATGGCCATTTTGCTATGTTAATAATTGAGTGGTCAGGGAAATATATTTTGTAAGTACCAGTAAGCCACCAGTTTTCACAGTTTTCTTCTCACTGCCTAGATGACTGGCAAAGTATGCATGAGGAAGGTTCTAGCTGCTCTCAGGAACAAGAACTTCCACTCATCAAGACAAGTCAGGTCTCAACCTATGGATTGTGATCCCTTTGGGACTATTGAATGACCCTTTTACAGGGATTGCCTAACATCCTTGGAAAACACTGCTGTTTATGTTGTGATTCATACCAGTAGTGAAATTAAAGTTATGAAGTAGCAAACAAAATAATTTTATGGGTGGGGAGCATCACAAGATGAAAACCTGTATTAAAAGATCACAACATTCAGAAGGTTGAGAATCACTGCTATAGGCACTGTTAAGAATTTAATCTCTTGGCAGAGATAAATAATGAACCCCCCCCAAAATATGTCATCTTTTTCTGATACCTGATGGTAGTTTGATTAAATTGACTTGCTTCCTCATGGGGATGAAAAGCATTTTGTCTTTATTGTAACAGATGTTCCAGATACTGAGTTTGTATCCATGGATATAGTTTCTCCCCAAAGTATCCATGGACTCATCTCAAGGTGGGTGGGCTTGAGCTGTGTCAGAGAGCAAGCTAGAGAGGAGGCCTTAAGAAGCAATCTTTTGTGCTTCCTGCTTCAATTTCTGCTTGAGTTCCCATCCTGTCTTGTTTTGAGGATGAAATGTAAGCCAAATAATCCTTGTTCTCCCCAAGTTGCATTTGTTAAGTTTTGGCACAACACCAGAAAAGTAAAATATAATTGTATTCAATATCATATTGCTTCTAACCAAAATTTTATAGAAAAAGAAAACGACAATGGGTCCACTATTCATGGAATTCAGTGGGTTTATAACCTTTGGAGCAGGTTGGTTGGAAGAAGAATAGAAGAGATATTTGAAGATTCACTGAAAATGGTAGCTATTGGCTATTCCTTTGCATTGAGTCAATATCTATAGATGACTCCTATATTTACTATCACTGTTTGAGAAACCAAGCAATTGGGATGAAAGTGACAGTACTACTTTTAGTGACTCACAAGCTTTTATTTTTCTTCAAACCTTGTGCTCTGATGACCCGGAGGTGTCACTTACAAAATACAAAAGGCACACTGGTGTCCTATGGAATGGTAAGTTATTACCATTGCCTGGTGTCATTGGTCTCGTGCCTCTGAGTCAATAGGTAAAGAAGTGAGTTACTATGCTGACTGCAAGGACTGCCTGGCACTCAAGGGTAGAGTGGTTTACTACTATAAACTGGAGAACAGTAGAGCCTTTGGTGATCTCTTGGTAACTTCCACACTCTACATTGAAAGTCAACGAAATAGCACAACCCCAGTCTAGGTAAAAGGGCCAATGATTAATCCGCTCTAGGAAAGGTTTGGTCACCTTACTGGACAAAGAATGCTTACCTAGCTAAATACTTCCTGATGATAAAGAAATCCTAGTGGAAGGAAATGGTTATAAGCACCAATTATAACTGAATGAAACTCACAGAAATAAGACTGTAGCTCTCATGATTATTTTCTCATTATGTTTTTAAAAACAGAATAATACCATACTGTCTCCATGGTCTCAGGGTTTTCAACTGCTTGGCCTTGGAGTAATTTTATATATATATTACAATTAACACCTTTAGGTACTTGCTTATCTACCTATATGGCAATTCATTAGTCTACTGTTTCATCTATTGATCTATCAATCTATCTAATGATTGCATTTCTCTGAAGAATTATGACTATTATACTGATATGCTCATTAGTTCAGGGCTTTTCCTTCATTTCCTTTTAATCTCCAAATTTGAGCATCCAGATTAGTGCAAGGCAAAGAGTTCTCTTGTATGTTCTTTTCCCTTGAACCAGCCTACTTTCTGGTGTGAGTAAATCATGGTCAGTCAGAACTCAATGGCATAGTGCTGTAAAATATACTGTTTTATTTTTGTATTCTCAGAGATACTTGAATGCTGTATTTGACTGTCCTAAAATTATACATTTATTCAGAGGTCTATAGTTTTAATGGAAATGTGTAGACATTTTTTTAGTGTAAAGCTAGGTTTTTCACTTTACCTTTATCTAGTATTGTACATCTTCTCAGATGTACTTACTTCAGTACTTATTGACAATAAGTAAGCCTTTATGGCTAGTTCAAGCCTAATATTCCTTTATTACTACCTTCAAAACAACTTTCGTTGAAGAGATGAACGTAGAGAATGGTATGCACTGTTAAAGGCACTGAAAGAACTGTAGTGAATGAACAAAGCACTATGGTAAATAATCCACAGATGCTCATTTGTCCCAAGTGCATCATCCTAATTTCTTCCTCTCATTCATAGTTTAGTGAAGAAGGATAAATTAGCTCATACCCGATTGATTTTTGTTTTGCATTGAGGAGCTAAAGAAATTCTTGTTTACTTTCTCCATTTCTCTCTTTCTGTCTTATCTTCCCTTCTGTCTCTCTCCTTCTTTCTTTTTCATTCTTGTACTAAGTATTTAGACCTTTAACAATCGTGGTTTCTTGTGTGTGTGTGTGTGTGTGTGTGTGTGTGTGTGTGTGTGTATACAAGCTTGTGTGTTTGTGTGTGTGTGCATGTGTGCAGGCACACATGTATGCATGCAGAGACCATAGGTTGATAGTTGATACTGAGTATCCTCTTTTTTTTTTCGAGACAGGGTTTCTCTGTGTAACACTGGCTGTCCTGGAACTCACTTTGTAGACCAGGCTGGCCTCGAACTCAGAGATCCGCCTGCCTCTGCCTCCCAAGTGCTAGGATTAAAGGCGTGTGCCACCACTGCCCAGCAAGTATCCTCTTCAATTGTTCTCCGTCTTATTTTCTGAGAACACGGTCCCTTTCTGAAATTAGTGTTCATCAGTTAGACTGGAAGGCAAGTGAACTCTGGAGACTCTCCAACGTTAACTTTCTCACATCAGTCTCCTGTTGCTAGGCTTTTACATGGATGTGAGAATCTGAACTCAGGTCTTTGCACAAGACACACTTTACTGACTGAGCCATCCCCAGTATTGATTTTTCTGTTGAGTGTTGCATGCAATTTTGTAATTTGTTCAGCAAGTTAGTAGATACTCATGGGGAAAATATCTGTAATAAATGGACATGAGGTGTTAAAGATAGCTCACTGATTTGTTGCTTAAATGAGCCGACATATACATCACTATTTGGAATCAACCACTGAAGACTAGTGATAGTTTTTACACACTTTAATACACCTTTGGGCAGACAGCTTCTCAGGAAACAATGCCAACTCCTCAGAAAGCTATTTCTTATAGACTCTTTGAACACAGACAGTAGAAAAGTTTCTGCACACAAACTCTTTTCTTGAAGAAGTAAAACAAATCTGTCTACATAGACAATATTGTGGCTCCCAGGCCAATATCTTTGAATCAGTTTTGTCTTTAGAGTTGAAGATATTGAGAGAAAAATCAGAACTGGGTTATTGAAAATAATTCAGCTCCAATTAAAATGCTATCATGTGTTCAGCTTTTCTAAAAAAAAAAAAAAAATCACTGCCACCCTCTAAAAAGTATCCCCAGCTTCATGACTAAATAAAAATTTGAAAAGTGATCCCTGGGTTAATATACAAAATGTGTTTAGATTTTTTTTTCTTTTTACAAAGCGTATAGATACATGGGAAGAAAATATATCTTGACATTTTAGTAGCTACCTTGACAAAGATGTCTCATTACTATGGTGCTTACACTTATACTTGTCCAAAATCATTGCTAAATCTGTAATATTACTATCGAAATGGTATGTTAAATAGGAAATTGTGAGACTTTATGTCACAGCTTAAGTCTAAATTGAGAGACATGCATGGGGTGACCAAAGCCATGATTTGTCTATATTTACTTTCTACTAAATATGTTGACTTCTTCATTTTTCTTCTTTTTTTCTTATTTCTCATCATAAATATAAAAATAGACACCTATAATTTAATATATAATATGGTATAATATAGGATAATATATCTTCTTTTGCCTCTTGGGAAGGTGTAGATAGTCCCTGATCTTTCTCCTGGGCAGTGAGAAACAAAGTTTAATTTTGTCTCTGCCCTGCTTTTTGCATAGCCTTGGGAAACACTCCTGAGTATAACACTCATTGAAACGCAAACCAATTGAGTAGAAGTACGTTCAAAAGGAATGCTATGGTGAAAATATATCTCTAAACTTTCACACTAGTTACCCCATTTAAATATACACAAACAGCCATAGCGAAGACACTGGATTCCCATAAAAATTAATAGCCTTACCAAAAATCAAACTGATGAAAATTCTAGAATGTTGAAGAAAAAATGAGAAGATATAATATGTTTAAACCTTGAACTTCAGTGTAGCAAGGTCATTATAGGTATGTTAACTGGTGGCTTTTATTGTTAGAGATGCATATAGTTTGTTACTGCATTTTATCACAAAGCGGTAAACACTATGCTAAGTACATGATACAAATGAAGGTACTCATGGTATATATCTGTGAATGTAGTCATGTATATACTCATTTTTATCACTGAATACAGTACTGACAAATTTTGAGCAGCAGTGAACATCAAGACATCTCTCCAGTCAGTCTTGCTGGCTTGAATCAAGTTTTTCCTCCTGTGTGGGGGTTCTGGCAAGTTTTATTTTCCTCTCTGTGTGAGCTACAGTTTCTTTTTCTTAAAAAAATGAAGTAAGAATTATTGGTACATCGGAATTCATATGAGTGGTGTGCAAGTTAAAAGACTCCATAAGTCTAAATATTTAGGATAGTGTCTTAGCACCCAGGAGACACATTTGGGAAACTTCTGTCTATACTGAAGAATAAAATGAGAGGCCTATTTTTATACCCAAGACTGAGAAAATCAGCAACCCCCAAACTCTAAGAGGAATAAAGTGTGAAGGATTTGTTCAGTGTGTACCAATAGCTAGACAATGTTACATTTTTACTATTTCACTGATATTAAAATTAATATCACATCAGGATCAGTCTACAGCGAGTCTCTTTACACTAGTAAGAAGAGTGGAAATGGTTAAATTAATATAGGACCTCACACTGTGTTTAGAATTTTGTTTCCTTTGTTTTGTTATTTATAATTTCTTTATTTTATGCTATAATAAAAGTTGTATGATTGGTATTATGTAGCCAAAATAAATGGTGTGAACACACATAAGTGCACGTGAAGCTTGACAATCCGCCACTCTTCTGTAGATCCACAGTTGCAATTAAGTTTCTTAAGCACTGTGACATGTAGCAGAGTTGAATATGGAACCTGGGAAAATATCAAGACCTCCAAAACTTAAGTAAAAAGCCTTTTGACTGAGGATAGGTAGGTACTAGACATTGGTTCAATTTCAAAATTTTACATAACTTCATAAAATATAATTTCCTTTCTTTGGGAGGGTGGAACAGCAATGGGTTTTTAAGTGACTTTGAACTGTCTTTACTGAGTTATCTTCCTAAGTGACCTTGGGATCTTTTAGTTTCAGTTAAAGTTAGACTACTTGCAGCATCTGCAGTGAAATGTGTGGGTCATACATAGGGCATTTGTTGACACAAAGTATTAAACAATGATTTTTATCATTGTATTGTAGACACTACCATACTGACTTTGCCCAAGAAATACTGATCTAATATGATAATAATTGTGGAATCTGTGGGTCATACATAGGACATTTGTTGACACAAAATATTAAACAATGATTTTTATCATCATATGTTAGACACCACCATACTGACTGTGTCTAAGAAATACTGATCTAGTATGGTAATAATTGTGCTTGTAAATTTTACTTAATTATGTGAACCTTAGAGGTAGGCCTTATCCTTCTTGATACAGAAAAGAATAGAAATGCATAAAAGAAATAATAAAACTCATATATTTACATGCAGCTCTTCCTTTGCTAATAAATATAATCATTTTCCATGTGGAGTCACGGGACTAGAGCAGTAATTTTTAAAATCAAGCACTGATTTCTCACTCCCTTAAAAGCTTTTCAGGCCAGGAAACGCTAAAGGAAAGATCATGTCCTTCCCCTTCTATATGAATAGAAGCATTTGCAATTTTTAGAGATGACAATCATTCATTTTACCCTCCAAATGAGAAGCAAAGGAAGAGGAGTGTTACCTAGACCATGAGAATTTTAGACAATCACTCTAGAAACCATTGTGCGAGTTCCTCAAAAAAACTAGAGATTGACTGACTGTATGATCAAGCTATGTCATTCCTATGTGTAAACACAACCACTACTCACTCCACTCATGTGCGTTCTAGCCAGGACATGAAAACAGCACATGTTATTGACTAGTGACTCAGGTCACTGAAGACCCAGAAAGACAAATGCCATATCTTTCCACTCTAGTGTGGCACCAGCATCAAATCTTTATATTTGCATGTTGAATCTGTAGTGTGCATAGAATCCAGGAGAGTAGGAAGAAGTTAATGAGGCGGGGAGTAGGAAGGAAGAGCTTATTGGAGGAAGGAAGGTAGAATGCGGGTGACATGAAGGGGAGATATGAGGAGGTAGGCTAGGTGGGGAGAGGGATGAAAGGGTGGCTCAGAGTGGGGATGAGGGTTAATCACACTGAAGATATTTGAAAAAGCCATATGGAATCTTACTTTACAAAAGGCTCCACACATTGGGATGATACCCACCCCACAGAAGCCTTGGATTGTCCAGTAAAAAGCCCAGTGTCACGTAAGGGCTACCTCTCCCCAACTTCCTGGTCAGAAGTGTCTGAAAGATCCCCAAAAATAATACAGGCTATTAACATTGCTCTTGGGTGACTATTAGAAGTTGGTGGCTAAACACTATTGCTGAAGCTGTTACACTCTTCTGGTCACAGGACTTAGAAGAATCAAGATGGTACTGACCAGGACGTTTTCTTCATTCTGGCTAGTTTTCATGGCACTAGAAAGTGCTACTCAGACTAACAATAGCCTTACCTACCTGTGAACCTTCTGAGCTAAAATTATGGCCAGTGTGGCAAGATACATTCAATCAACAATATTACAAATAATAGATTTTCTAACCTGGACCTATGATATTCTTTTGTGTGTGTGTGTGTGTGTGTGTGTGTGTGTGTGTGTGTGTGTGTGTTTGCTTTTACCCATTGTCTTCATGAGTAAATTCATGATAGAAAGCAATTCTAATTTGGGTTCACAACATTTACCATTGTGAGGCCATAGCACAAAGGAAGTTGATAAAAAAGAACCACTTAGGTGAAGTCTGGATAAACTCAGTTTATCATAAAATTATGATTAATAAGCATGTTTTCCTTTATTTTATATACAACCCTATTTGGTATTTTCACCCAGAGATATCCAGTTTGTGGCAGCGGGTCTATTCAATGTTGGCCAGTAGTAGTTTCAAAAGAAGCCATTTTCTGTGTTTACTCAGAGTTGTCTTAATTTACCCTCTCAAATTTACAACCAGAAGGCACTGAAGTCAGCAGGATCTAATGTCTAATTTACTTATACGTATGGTGAACTCCAGTGCCAAGGATCATCCACGGCCATTGCCCTGTTTCAAATATTCATGAGTCTCCATGGTCCAGAATGCATTAAAGGAGGGAGTGATGCCAACAGTGCATGGTCTTCCTAGTGAGGAGGAGTCTCCTCGGATCAAAGGGGCAAGATGCTAACGACTTCAGACTAAACTGTCTTTGTGAGAGACGCTCATGAAAGGAATGCCACATTGTACACCCTGCTCCAATTACAGAACATCAGCGAAACAACAAAACAAAAAGCACTATGTGCTCACTCTTGTGAACTCAGGATACTGGGGTTGCTGATTCTCTGTCATTCCTTACCCCTGCAATCTGTCACCAGTATTTTATGTCCACGTGGGATAGTGTTTCAGGACTAGTAGGCCCTGTTGGTGCTTTCAGAGACAAAGGAGTGGACACTGAGAAATTAACAGCATTTGAGCCTATATAAAATTGCCAACGGTAGCTGCATAGCACATAGCACACATTACAAAAGCAAAGTTAAAGCAACACAGGAACTTAAATCAGTCACATAAAGCACCCCCATACAATAATCGAGGTTCTCCCCTTATGTTGTTTGTCAGTGGCTGCACCTGCTTCTAACACCTGAGCTCTCCTTCTTGATCCAGTCTGACACTCTGGAAATATTAGGCACTCAGCCAATTTCATACCCAGACATTCCTATGATCAGGCCCAGCTATCAACTTGCTTTTAAAAAATACATTAAATTAAGTATCAACCCCTGGGCTCTGAACTACTTTTGACTGACAGGACCAACGGAAAAAAAAAAAAAATTCCAGGCTAATTACTTCTAAGAACTAGTTCCCAGTGCATGGGGTTCCTAGTGACCTACTTTGGACTCACTGAGATAATTTATCAGGTACGATAATTAAAGGAATATAAAGCAGTGTCTAAAATGAAGCAACTATCAAAATTATTTGCTGAAATCATAAGTTCTTATTCCCAGCGCTATCAGCTGGGGTTCTATTACTTTGCAATGAGTCAGTTTTCTCTTATTTAGAAGCCATTCTTTTTCTGTATAAATTACATTTGGCAGGATGTATTTGAGATTCACTTTGATGTGTGAGTTTTGATTTTTTTTTTTCCAGTGAAGTTGTGAAGAGAATAATCTTCTAAGTACTTCCTGTTTTCCTTCCTTTAACTCCTCCCATGAACAAGCACAAATGTTCCTTTCTTCATCCCAGTGCTTCTAGTGTTTTGAAGTCAGTCTTTAATAAAGAACGGCTCTGATCCAGCAGAGGCCACTCTGCAATGTGGACAGTTTCTCTTGCTTCAATTTTAATTCTGCCTTTTGAAAGTCAGATCCATTTTTACACAGAAGTAAATACCCAGAGCGGAAGACACTTTTTTCAGCCAAGGTCTGCTTTCATATGGAGAAACATCATTTTCTAGTTTTCGCAGTCTTGATGTTTTCACAAGAAGAATAGGGCAGGAAAAGAGCCTCACATTGAAGCCACAGAACATGGCACTTCATCTCCCATCAGATTATAATCAATCTGTTCCCTCAGAACACAAGTGCTAAGTATCACGTGATTAGTGTCACAGCCTATCAACATCATTTTCTAACTCTTATTTCTGTCCCTGTATTCAGTTCTTTTACCATTTTTTTTTTTTAAATTTTGTTTGCCCATTTGCAGTGTGCTTTGGTTCTTAACTCAAAACCTCTCCTAACTGTGCAGTGTGATCAGCTGACCGTTCACTAGCTTTTTAATGCTAGCAAAATATTTATCTTTCTTTTGAAAGAGCTTGGAGGAACTAGGCTTAATCCCATAACAGAATGAAAATGTTCATATCCTAGGCCAGGTTTAAAGAAAGATCAGAATAAATTTCATACTTTTGTGTGTAATGGCATTTGTCATTAGTGTTTATTTATATCTAGTTATTGTTTCATGAAGTCAAGAGGGACGAAATTTGTATGCATGAAACTGCTCTTTAGTTGATGTCAAAGAAAAATATTGTGCTGTGTTCTTTATTACCACATGATCCAAGATAAATTTTATGTTTGCAAAGGATCCAGTCGTAGTCTCATCCCAAATTAATAGTGTCAAAGCTCTCCTGTTATCATGAGTATTCTATAGAACAGTATGGTCATATCACTCCCTGAGTGCTAACTATCTTCCTTTATAGTCTCTCTCATTCCATGCCTATTTAGCTTCATTTATTGCTTTTTCTCATGTCCTTCAGCTGTTTCCAATCTAATTCATGGCCAAAAAAATACAATATGTTAACACACAAAGGTATTTAAGTAAATGAAAATCAATGTACTCATGTCAGCACCACTCTTCATTGCTTACCTTGGACATTTTAAACACATTCTCTTTCAGCATTAACAACTTTCACTCTTGTCTGGGAAGTATAATGATGTTCTTGGCTCCCTGCCTCCGCAGTCTCTAATCTTCACAGCTATGGCCACTTAGTCCCCATCTGGAGGTTCAGGCTTATTCTGAATTTTGGAACTGATTTTGTCCCTAGGCTGGGGCATAAAAGATACCCTAGCCAAGAGATAACCGATCTAACATCCAGTCATCCTTCCCACTGATTTCATCTTGACCTTGCAAGAACACATATTTAGGCTATATTCCTTCTATCTCTGGTCACCAAGGCTTGGTCATCCATGGCAGGACCACTAAGTAAACCTGGTTTAGTACCTAATTAATCCTCCTGCTTGATGCCCAATTTCTGGAGACTGCCGTGATCATCCTGTCTCTTTCATAACAAGGCTATTTCTGAAGTCAATTTGTCATGCTAGGCGCCCATGGACAACTGCTTAGCCTTTCTGTTGCTACTAGTCTTGCACAAAATCCTTGAACTACATTTATATAGTTCATATTTTAAATTATGTACTTAGAAAGTGTAACTAACTGACAGTTAAAAACTGATAAGTATAAAGGTGAGAAATTGGAAAGAAAGTTTTAAAATTCTCTGCAAAAGAAATACATGTTCTTAATGGCTGAGCTATGCTCCAGCTACCCCCCACCATGTACAATGTTTTATAAAGGAAAATGATTGACAGCCTGAAGACTGATGGGAAAGTAGAAATGAAGCCAATGATTCTTTTAGTCAGTCATTTCTTTTAAAGTAGCATTTCCATAATCATTTAAGAAGTTTCTGAAAAATACTAAGTTTAAGTTCCACTTCACTGAAATTTTGATTCATTAAATTTAGGGTGAAACGCACTAGCGTCTTGAGGAAATCTGAAGAATATTTTCTTTAGAGCACCCCAGGCATCTTAATGTTGATAAATATACAGTCCAAAGGGTAAGAGATCATCAGAATTTCTTTTGAGATTCTCTAGACATATCAACTTTTCCTCAGCTAGTGCGTGAATCACAGATGTGACCTCCTGCTGTACAGTTACCCAAGGTGTTTGGTAAATCTGGAAAAGGCTACTGATGTCTACTTTTATGGATAGATGGTTATTCTGTCTGGCTGTTTCCTGGCAGTGTTCACTTGTAAGTGTCCCAGTTTACTCTCGTGGAATCTTTACCTCATTCTACATTAAAATGCCTCATAAGTGCCTTGTGTTTCATTTCTGCCAAAGCATTATTTTCATTCTTATTTAAAAAGTACCTCCTTTCCTTAAAGAGATTCTTTCTACTCTCAGAAGCTTATCAAAATGACTATTAGTAGCTCTTGATAAAGAGTTTTTCGTATTGAAGAATAGAATGGTTTTCTGTTTTCAGCAAAGATATGAAAGAGAGAAAGAAAGATAGGCGGGAGCAAGATGGAAAGAGGGGGAAGGAGACAGTTGAAGATGGGAGAAGAAGGAAAGAAAAGGAGAGGGGAGAGGGAGGGAAAGAGATGGAGACAGACAGGGAGAAAGATGGACAGAAAAAGGAAAGAGGAGAAGGGAGAGGAGGAGGAGAAGGAGGAGGAGGAGAAAGAGGAGAAGAAAGAGGAGGAGAAAGAGGAGGAGGAAAAGGAGGAGGAGGAGAAAAAGGAAGAGAAAAAGGAAGAGGAAAAGGAGGAGAAGGAGGAGGAGAAAGAGGAGGAGGAGAAAGAAGATGAGGAGGAGGAGGAAGAGGAGAAGGAGGAAGAGGAGGAGGAGGAAGAGGAGGAGGAGGAAGAGGAGAAGGAGGAAGAGGAGGAGGAGGAAGAGGAGGACGTGGATGTGGTGGTAGTGGTTAGGGTGAGAAGAGGAGTGAAAGGAAAACACTGAATGCTTCTTCAATATCCAGACACTCAATGAACTTCGTTAAATGATCAGACCAGGGCCAATGCATGCAGATGATATAGAAAGCTAAATATTTGCCATCCATTTAAAGTAATGCACACTATCGATTGTTCAGCTCACTTTATTAGAGAAATGGGATATTCTGTAGAGAAAGGGAAAAGCTGATGCAGGAGGGCAGCCTGGAGGTGTTTTGGTTTTGTTTGTTATGGTTTTTGTTTTTGGCTGAAGTATCTTTTCAGTTTGCCAGTGTGTATGCACATGTGTCCTGTTTTATATCTGCAGTTATTCAGACTCACAATCCTGCAGTTCATGTTAGCAATTGCTGTGGTTTGAACACTCTCTTAACATGCATGTTTAAATTCTGCACATTGAACTGTATTAGTGAGATGGTTAGGGGAAGGTGATTAGGTCATGCATGCTAAAACCTCATTGGTTATTTACTTACTAATTAATTAACTAATTAATCCTTCTAAAAAAGAAGGCCATAGAGGTCCCTTGGTCCTTGTAACTCACCCTTGTGAGGCAAGTACTGTCTTTAGGAGTCAGACCCTCAGCAGATGCTACGCCTTCTTCCGAGCGGATATTGGACTTTGTAGGTTCAAGAGGGCTTGACAAAAGTTTCTGCTATTTTCAGATACCCACTATGTGGTAATTTTGTTATTCCAAACTAAAGAAACATGGAAGTTATCTGTTGTTTCTTGGTGGGATTTTTTTTTAAAAGAGATATTCTAATAAATATGATTTCCCTTTCTGTCCAGGAAGACCAACCATTTTGGGGTTCTCAGTGATAGTTCTGTTTCCTATGCAAGCATCTGCTTGCCTGAACCACCTTACAACCTGGCTCAGGAAACGACAGCACTTACTCCTTACTGCCTTGGCAAGTCAGAAGAAAACAGAAACTCTAACAATGTGATGCTTGAAAAAGTAGCTACTGAACAATGACACGACGACAACAACAACAACAACAACCACGACAACACCCTTAATCGCTGACATCATTTTGAGAAACCAAAGCAGCCTCTTACCAGACATCCTCTGCATCTTCATCACACTCTGCACCAAACTGGCAAATGTCACAGGTGGATGTCTCCTTCTGACTGGTCTCTCCAGAGCCTTCATGGACTGTGGGACAGAAATCATACATGAAGGGCATGCAGACAGGTGTGCACGGTACCAACAATGCTGGGAGAATTCCCTGTCACAGTTACTGCTTCCAGATGGGTTCGCTTATTACTGGACTTCATGAAAAGGGCACATTTCTCCCCTTTCTTCCTCAGTTTAAAAGATGTCACCAACACTGTGGTACTCATGGGAACAGAGTGAATACCTCTGCCCTTTTATAAGTGGCATAGCCACAAACAAGAGTGCATATAGTGGTTTTGAAAACCGCTTGGCTAATAAATACGAGAGTTGTTTCATTAAAAGGGATTTACACTGGTCTCTATAAATATTTATGAAAAATATTTTGCAGTTTTTCATTTTCTGATTTCTGCTTTTTCAAGACAGTGTTTCTCTCAATAGTCCTGGATATCCTGGAACTCACTCTGTAGACTAGATGGGGCTCAACCTTAGAGATTCACCTGCCTCTGCCTCTTGAGTGCTGGGATTAAAGGGGTCACTATCGCCTGGTTATTTTGGGTTTTCTTATTCCCTAAGTTTACATTTTTTCATTCAAAGGGTTGCAATCTTTAAAATGTTAGATGAGTAGTATTATTTGATGCTTTTTTCTCAACCCTATCCTTTTATGTACTTATAAAGAAATCATATTGATTGTATGTACTTAAAAATAACTTTCAATTTAAGTCTTATTGTGTATGTGTGTATATACATGCATGCATTTGTATGCATACACTGTAGTGAGTTGGGGTGCCTGTAGCAACCAGAAGATGGTGTCAGATCTCTTAGAGCTAGAGTTATTGGTGAGCCACCAGATCGAAATGCTGGAAGTTGACTTCTACCTCCTGAAAAAAGAGAAAGGACTCTCGTTCGAGGCCAGCCTGGTCGTCTACAGAGTGAGTTCCAGGACAGCCAGGACTACACAGAGAAACCCTGTCTTGAAAAACCAAAAAAAAAAAAAAAAAAAAAAAAAAAAAAAAAAAAAAAGAAAGGACTCTCAACTATTGATCCCTCTCCAGCCACAACTTTTATTTTTATATGGTTGTCTTGAGTTAGGAACCAAGTTGTATTTAAAATATTAAGGCAGCTACTGATTGATATTGGTCCTTTTGCTTGACAGTATAAATATGAAACTGGCAAAATGTAAACAAATCAAAAATTAGCATCACAAGATCAGCACAAAATGATGTTAAGAAAGAAAGAAAAAACATTCTACTGATTTGACTGCAAAGCTGAGTAACACCTCTGCAGTAATGGACTACTGTGTACTCAGTGAGAACAGGAAAGTTGAAAAAAAAACAGCTTTACTTAAAAATGAAACAATATAACAACCTGATTAGTACAAGTACAATCAGTTTTCCCGGACAGAACATACACTTTTCCATAGTGTCCAGACACCAAATGATTTTTAAAGAGACCTTTTGCCAGAGATCACATGATTTCAACAGAAAGGTGTCATAACTCCTTCATGGATCTCAGGAACATCTTATGAAGAAATAATTGACTAATACTCTTGGCCCCTTACGTCCAAACTTCTTTTGCTATACTATCATTTCTCCTTATTTTCTCTTTGCTTCTTCTTTACCAGTTTATAATTTTTTACTATTTACAAAAGTAACTATCTTTCTTGATTTCAGTTTATTGCTTTGAAGAGAAATGATTTCATGAATAATCAAACACAAAGGGCCCAGAATGCCTGTGGGAGAGTTCTATTTTATGGCTCTGTCAAGAAATCTGGGAATGGACTCTAAGGTAATCAAGTTTTTCTTGTGTTTGTTACTATGTTCAAATGCTATCTTTCTATTTCCACTGTGTAGTCTTAACTTGTGTTTAAGTTATGAATTAAATGGCTCACTTTCATGGCAAACATATTGATGCTATTGCTTTTAACATACAAAGTTTAGGGGAAAACTTCCCTCTGAGCTTCTGGGGGAAAAGGAATTTAACTCTGATAAAAAAGACAATAGTTACATCAATCTACCCTACCAGTCTAGTACAGCAAGGCCATTAGAGTGGACCATGGGGATTGGAGAGAAGCTGAGGCCTTACCTCAGGGGAGAATCAGAGCCTAGGCTGGTATCTTTATTACTTTCTTATTATTAATTCAACACAGAAGCTGCTAATGGGAGTGAGCCTTTTAGTGTTAGCAGGATTAGCAACTCCCAGGCTACAACTTCCCACCACTCAGGAAACATACAGCAGTGAAGGGAAGGTGCCTAATGATGGGAGAAAGCACTTAGGAGCAGGAGCACTGTCTTCAACAGCTGAGATCCTGGCTTAGGTATCTACTGGAAGAAATGGAGGGGGACATTTTGCTAACTCATCAAGACTGGCCATGGCACTCTTACCTGAAGCTACACTACAATCCACAGAAAGGGAATTTTGGGTAGAAATGCCATGTTTGGCAGTTTTCTCACAGGGAGGAATAATTCAGAGTAAGATATAGCACTCTAAATACATGGCAAATAAAATGTGAATACACAAAGTCATCCACAAGAAAACTAAAGAAAATATTTCCTTTCTAACAGTTAAACCACAAAAACAAAGCCCTCAAGTTGGACCACTGAGTTAGATTCTATCTGACGCAACACCCAGAAGATATCGGCAGCGTCAAGCGCCTTCATCATCTGGCACTGGAAATGCACAGGGGCATCTAGGGGTGCTGTTAAAATACAGAGTCTTTCTTCTTCAACAGGTGTGAGGAGCAGCTTCATCTTCTTCATTTCTTACAGCCCAGGGTGCTGGGGAAGTTGTCCCACAGACCACAGTTGGAGGAGAAAGAGCAGCACCGTGCATCATTTCAAAACACAATGTACAAGCTAAGCTACAAACTAAGCTATCCGTGGGCAGTGAAAGTGAGTCAGAGCCAAAATCCCTGTAGCTATTGTAACAGTCTACAGTAGACTAGAGAACATCAGTGTGTCTTACTTAGCATAAGAATAAGCTGTATTATATAACAATTTTCTCATCATACATAGGTCCTTACACAGAGGCCGGGACAGGAACTGTAATTCTTAATAAAGGTCACAGACATACAAGCTGGCAAACCACTGATTTAGCACCTGTTATAAGCTCAGTAAATGTGCACTACACCGGACTGTTTTCTTTTTTGCCTTCTTCCTACATTACTAGAGACAGTAATGCAAAGGATAAATGCTTAATTGTTTGTATCCATATAATGATTGCATGGGAACGAAGGCAAGTGTTCCCCTAAGTTTTACCTTCACAGGGCATTTACATTTTAAACTCTTCATTTTGAGCTGTAAAGTAGAATAATTATATCAAAAGGGTTTTTTACAAGTGGTCGAAGGGAATTCAAGGGACAAGAAAGGTTTAGCTCCTGAAGACACCAGGTATTTGATACACTATTCTTGACTGGAAACCTATATATTCCATTTCAGAAAGTTTGGAAATGGAGAAGTATAAGAACTGATTGGATCTACCACTTCTAATCTCCTTGCTCTCCTAGCTTCTCCTAAGGGCAGTTACATTCCTTCATCTTCACTTTGTTCTGGCTCTAATCAGGTGTTTTCACTGGCCCTACACACTGACGTGGCCCAGAGCCCTGTTCTCTGCCTTTCTCACTGTCACGCCTCCACTTATAATGCTTTTAACCTGGGGGGGGGGGGGTGATACTCAAACAGTTTTTCAATATTCATTCTGTTGAGAACCTAGAAATCGACATTTAGCAACACACTCAGATCTAAAGGCAGCTTTTTGAGTTTGAAGAATAATATCAAGACATAGTGAGCCATCTACTACTATCTTAGTAAGCTTCCTTATGTTCCTTCCCTGTTACCATACTTCCTGCCACTACCCTGTTTGTATGTGGGCAGGTGGGGCATCTGTTCTTTGTCACCGCAGTATAATTTTAACTGTTCCAGAATGTAATGTTAATGGAAACAGACAACATACCATCTCTGGGATGATCTTTCAATCACAATTTTCAAAGTCAGGTGGTTGGCTTGTATCACTAGTACTCATTCTTAGAAGTTTAATATTACTTTGAATACTGTGTGGCAGCTTATCTATCCACTCTCCTATTAGAGGACAGGTAGACATTTGGAGCTATTAACTGGTAACTATTACTGGGCATCATTGTAGCTCTAGAGCTCATGGTAGACTATGTAATTAGTAGGCATGAGTCTATGAGTTTTATCTACAAATACACACACACACACACACACACACACACACATACTGGGGCACATTGGGAGGAAGACAGAAAAGATAAAAATTATAATTTAGTATTCATTGACAAAAGCATGTATAACTAGTTTTAGCTATTATTTGTGTTTCTACATGATGTTTGCCTATGTGTATACCTCCGTGTGTGAATGCAGGTGTGCACTGTACCATGGCTGCCTATGCAAGTGGTCAAAGAGTCTAAGGGTTTGGTCTTTGCATTCTGCTTTTAGCCAGGATTCCTTTGTATTTGTTTGTTTTTCCTATGGTTTGGTCCAGGATGCTGGCTGGTGAGCGTTTAGGCATTCTCCTCTCTCCACTTTCTATCTCCACACGGAAGCACCGCGGCTCAGATGACTGGGTTTCCATGTGGGTTCTGGGTATTAGAACTAGGTCCTCATGCTTGCCCAGAAAGTACGGGTTACTTGCTGAGCCATGTCCCCAGGCCTCCAGCACTCCTATGAACACCATTTTATGCATATGTTTCTAAGTCTCTTGAACTATTTCACAGCAGAAGTTTTACTGTCTCAAAGTAAAATATTGTGGCTGATGGTGTTTTACTTTTATTCTCAAATTTGGGGATGTGTTAATATATATTTTGGATCTGAACATTTGCTCAGATACGTCTTGTAATTTTTTCCTTCCTTAAATGTGAGCAGAAGTGTTTATTTATATGAAACCAACATTTTCCTTTTCTGACTTTTATTTTTATGTCACGTTTAGAAAGATTTCTCCTCAAAGGTTAAACCTCTCTGCCTTTATAACTGTTAAGGTTTAGTTTTAAGCTCAGGTTTGTGATCTACCTCAAATTGAGTTTTGTGTTTCATGCGAAGACTGAGAATCTTTCTCCCACAAGTGTGATTTTCTCTTGATCTGTAAATGTGATAAGATGCATTAATTTTCACATGTTAAACTAACCTTACACTCTTGGGAAAAATCAAGCCTGATTTAGTATATTGACTTCTTAATATGTTACTGGATTTCATTTTCTATTATGTTCAGCATTTCTGTACCTGTTATGCTTTGTTGTAACTCTAATTTTCTTTTCTAGTGTTCCGCATACTTTGTTTAGGAGTATAGACTACATAGTGTACATAGTCTACACTGAAAACAGGCAGAAGTGCAGGAAGAGGATGCCTTGTCCGGTGCTTACTATTCTCCAATACATATGATTTTAACTTTTCATAAAGATTATTAAAAGGCATTTCTTGTAAACAATATATGTTTGAGTCATTAAAAAAACAGTTTGAGTAATTTTGTGTAAACATGAGTGTTCAGACACTTATTCCACCTTAACGACTAATATACAAATATACAGGTTTTGAAGCAAGCTTGTATTTGGTTCATATTTTCCATCATGATGTTTTATCCCTCTTTTCCATTTTGTGCGTTAATATTTGTTTATTTATTTTTGATGGATTAATAATTTTATGAACTTTATTTTATCTCATCTAATGATTCTTGGGATGGAGGCTGCATTCCTTTATGTTATTAGTTTGATAGTTACTCTGAAATAACAATATGCATCTTTAATAATCATAATATCCCCTTGTTTTAGCAATCAAAAGAGTACACTTCTAATGATTCTCTCCTAAGCTTTACACTGTTATGATCATATACTTTCTTTGTATCCTCATGATAAAAATTATCAATATATGGAAATTTACTTTAATGGCCATCCTGCTCTTTTCTGTTAGTTTAACAAACAAAATGACAAATAATTCATTACTAATGCTCTGTCAATCATTCATAAATGGTTGACTTTGGACCTAGGTGTGCCCTAACTCTTAAAGATTTGCCTCGAGTACACATTCTTCATGGAAAACACTCCTGGAAAAAATCATCTCCAGAGCAGACTGCATCATTTGTAGCCATTATTTCGTTCTTATTTCATAATGAAAGTACTATATGCTTCATGCCACAGCTGTCTGACCTGTAGTTCTCTGATACCACACTTTGCATTCTGATGTGAGCTGGCACTGAAGTGTGACAGCAACAGAGAACGCACTGACTGGAAGCTGTGAGAAAGCCATCGTGTGCACTTGTCCATTCTGGCTCTTTCTGTGTGTATAAAAGACACATGATAAAATATGTGCTGTTCGTTCAGCCAGCTCCAGAATGAGAAGATGTATGGGACAGGGTCACAGCTGACCACAGCAATGAAGGAAGAAATATGCCATAGACACCTCAAGCTTCTGAGACTCTGAAGTCATTTGTAACTGTAACTTTACCTATGGAAAACAGACTAATAAATCACTGGCTGGTGTTATTAATAAATTCCAAAGTCACAAGCATTCTCATGCCTCAGATTCTGCTTGTTTTCCTTATCTACACAACACTTGGCCTACTTGATTCCCTCATAGTCTGTCTTTGTATCTTTCATCATTTTCCTTTATTGCCAGCATATGCTCTACAATGGTTAAAGCATGTTTGCTCTGTTGCACTTTGATTTTCTTCCCAGTCATTGTACAATTTCCATTTTCTCTCCATTAAGCTTTAGGTCAGCATTTTGTCCCATGTATAAGATGTGTTGTTTACATTAAGCATAACATCAACATTAAAAATATTATAAACATATCCAAGTAAAAATATTCTGTGCATTGAGTATCAAATGATCCTTTTAACTATCAGATAGAATTAAAAAAATAAAAGAGATTTTGAGGTTGAAAATGTGACCCACAGGTAGTTTCAAGCCCACTCCAACTATTATGAAGCTGGGAAAAATATCGAATATTAGATGTATTCTATGCAAACTCTAATATGATTAGTTTTGAACAATTATAACAGTGCTTTTCTCCTTCCATTTATAGTCAATAGGAATTTGATCCCAACGTAATTCTTGGTAGACTTTGAAGGTTTTTAAAAAAATCTTTTACCAATATAAAGAGTTAATAAATGATTTTATTCAGTGAATCTGTAATAACTGTCATCATCTTGTTACTAAATTATAAAAATGATTTTTATTTTGGAAGTTCTATAAATATGTATGTCCTCATCACAAAATTGCCAAACTGAATTCACCCTCCAATAGACGGTAGACTCCATTTATAGATCAGGAAGGCAGTTATTGGAAAATATACACTCATTCTTGAATTTCTACAACTTGCTTATTTTGTATTCTTTGGGCAGTTTTCCTCTCAGACATGTTTATCACATGCTAGTGAGTTGTATGTAACAGTTAACATGATACATGTTAACAGTTCCTAGAGGCTGAGAACGTTTTAAGTTGTTTTGAGCCACACACTACTATATTTTGTGTTTTCAGAGTTCTCTCTAGAAATCCCAGTATGAATTTCAAGAAAATAAGAAGGAAATATTTTCCCCTTTTTTATGCTTTGCGAGGCTATTCATCACTTGGATAACAAACTGCTACATATTGAAGTGCCAGAGTAAGACGGGTGGCTCTCTGATTGACTACTGCAGAGCTAATTCAATGTAACGCTTTGCATGTATCCACATCATACCTCACCATATGCTAATGCTTTTAGGGAGAGAATATATCATTGTTATTTCCATTGAATACATACTATTCATAATTTAATACAAAGACATAAAATCACATGCAATTTTAATTGATTTAAATATCCCAAACCAAAGATGGCTAAAACTATACTTATACAAAGTGCTTTAAAATTCTAACGCAACTTGAAAAGTGCAAGACACGTTAGTCTTTTTTAAAGATGCTATTACAGAAATTTTAGTTTTTTTTTTTTTTAACATTTTAGTTTGCTAGAACTTACAAGTTTGTTTAGTAATTACATATAACTTCTTTACTTCACAACATAGAAAAATAACTTGGAGATTAGTACAGCGCTACCGTGTTGAGATGTTTCTACTGCCATCATTTAAGTAGACTGACCTAACGTAGTTCCATCTGTGTTAGCAGTAAGGACCATTACTTAAACAAAGCAAAAAGAAAGACAAATGAAATCAAGAAAGAGGAGGAAGGAAGGAAAGCCAACAGCCAAGTAAGTCTGTTTGACAGCTCTAAGTGAGACTCAGAGCTACTTGCTATGCCATAGCTTATGAAATGATATCATATCAATTATATGGTAATTATAAGCAAAAATAGTCTTATTATTCAAAGCATAATTAATACAAACCATCCTATGAATATTCATATGAAAGAATTTGAATTCTTCTTTAATGAATGTTAGAAAGATGAGAAGTTCAGTTTTTCAATATTTTATGAATATTAGTCTGGGCTACCATAGGCTACGGTGGTCCCCAAGTTTTTATCAGAAGTACATGTGAAAAGCCTAGAAGTTACTTGGTGGAAACAATGAATGAGACCATTGTTGTACAGAGTGGAAAACAAGGTGGACAGAGAATGAGACAGGAAGTAGATTGTTTCAGACCAAGAAATGGATTTCTGTGGAAGTGAGATGAGGCATCAATTCATCTGAGGGGAATGATAGCATAGACAAGTTCAGATTTTGCCGGTAGAGAATGGGGCAAAATTATACAAGTGTGTCCTAGGAAGGAGACTGGATTGGTGCAAAGTTGAGTGTTGTTAACAGAAATAGGAACATATTTTTCTGTAGAAAGAGGGGAAGGTTAGTAACGTTGGGAGGAACTGCCACTAAAAATAGGTGAAACAGGCCTTTTCTGAGAGGAGTGATAGGAATTTTATCTGTTCTGTCTCTGTCGATCATGGCAATCAGTTAACATGATACAGTTATAAACGGACGATGTAAAATACTGCCAGAGATAGGCTGTGACTAAAGTAAGACCAACGTCTTTCTAAGTCTTCTCTGCAAATTTGCCTTATCAATGAAGTTTTATAATTAATAAATACAATGAATAAAAATATATGTTGATTAAGTACACTTCTGCATGTTTTTAGTCTAGAGTTTTGTGTTAGTAGTATGGATATCTTTTGTAATGCACAGAAGTTTCCATTCATGTATAAAAGCTAATTGCCAACTTTATTAGCTTTTACCTACTTATTGTTCATTTTATTGGAGCCTTCATAGTCAAGTAGAATGCTAGGTACCCTGTTTGTGCCCTATTATGCAATGCCATCACCACTGCATACTTCAAATCTCATCATTTTCCTTAAGCTTTAAGGTAACTTTCTTTCTTTCTTTCTTTTTCTTTCTTTCTTTCTTTCTTTCTTTCTTTCTTTCTTTCTTTCTTTCTTTCCTTTCTTTCTTTCTTTCTTTTTTTTTCTTTTCTTTTTTAAAATATGGTTCCCACATCTCCTTTTGGAAAAAAAATATTAAGGTAACTTTCTATGGAGCTGATCTCTGCATTCCCAAACTTGCCTTTATCAGATGTATAACCTATGTATCCCACTGAAATGAAACTCAGATCATGGCATTCAAAGTTGGACACAGCCCACAGATCTGCATTCAGGCCTACCACTAGGAGAGTGTGGAGAGATGATTTCTTCAGCCCCAGATTTTTTTCTGTAATAAAGCATCCTGATGATTAGCTTAGCTCACAGGTTGGGGTGAGGAGGGTTAAACAGGAGAAACGTGCAAATGCTTCTAAGTTGCTTTGACACCCAAGGTGTTAACGTTCAGTAGGTGTTGAAGGTGAAGCAATATCATTCTCACATTCCAAGGGAGGGTATTGGAGGAAGTTCAAATGGCCCAGCATCTCTCATGTCCATCCTTGGACCACTGAGTAAATTTATAGCGGTGACTTAACATTTTGTGAGGACAAAAATTAGCAATATGACAACAAAACAAGGAACAGAAATGCTAAATTTTTATAGGAGGTCTTACAACAAACTAACCAAATTATGCTCCTTGGTGAAATAACTACAAGGCCTGAGGGCAGGCCAGATGAGTGGAGAAGTTTGGAAGTAGATGGCTTCCAAAGCCAAGCTCTTTATCATGCAATGGACCTGGGAATAAAGATTGCATTAAGGATCTATTCCTCTATTTTGTTTTGGATGAAGACAAGAACGGAATCAAGAGCCTTCTCCACTTCCTTTAGAACTATCCTCTTTCTGGTGGTCCCTGTCCAGTGGTTGCCTGACAGTGTTATCATCTTCTGCATCTATAAGATAGTTGCAGACAAAATTTATAAAGAAAACAAAAAGCTTAGTTAATTATATAACTTATTCAGATAAGTAGGCCAATGAAATAAAAGAATAATAGTAAAAAGACAATTTTGAGAGGTCAGAGCATTTTATAAAACTCGCAGCTACTGCAACAATTATTTTAAATGGCCTGCAATATTTTCCAGACCACTTCTGCTATTACGGCAGAGCCCTTGGGTTTTTTTTTTTTAATTTTATTTATTAAAATGAGCCATACTCTAGAAACATTGGGGACAGGATGGACATAGTGTTTATGATGAGGTTAAATAGTTGACAGATTCACGACTTCTGCTTATTCTCTGATGGGAGATCTTGCTTTCTTTTCTTTGCTGCCGGCTCCAGTCACTTGAGTCTGTCTGTCATCTTCTAGCTCACACCTGCCCCTTGAACACAGCTTTGTAGTCTGTGACTATGGGTCTACCTCTGCGGATTGCTAAGCCCCTCTTTGATACTTCTCCCACTTCTGTACAGCCAAGGGAGGCAGCCCTGGGACTGAAGACAAAAGTTCTCATATACATTAGTTCAAATAAATATACCAATAAAGACCAACAGGAAAAGAATGTATTCTCAAGTTTATAATGCAGATGGTCAGATTTATTTTATTTGAAGTATGAAAGAAAACATGACCATCTTACACAACCAGGAAAACCAAAGAAAATATAAACTAAAGCAATCTGTACAATGGTCTGTGGAATTCAAAGAGCTAGGATAGGTTACAACTTAGCTAAGGTGACTGACTTTAAAGCCATTGACAGAATCCTGAGCTCAGTATAAAGTGAAAAGAATTAGTTGTAGAAAATTATCTGGGTATTGAAAAGGCATGAACATTAGAGGGGAATTTGTTGCCATGAAGTGGTCAAGTCATCCAAAAAGAAATTGATAAAGTTTATAAAACTAACAATATTTTCCTTATAATCCTGTGAGGCCAGCTTTGCAAATGTGGTATTTTCTAAGAAGTAACTTTCATTCAGGTCTGTGTCAAAATTTATATATACTTCAAAATTGAACATTTACACATACTTTAAGACAACAAATCATGTTATTTTTTCATATTTTAGCTGCATTTGGCAAAGTGATACCTTCAAGTCTGGGGAAAATGCAGCTGTTACAACCACATGCCTGACAGATATGGCAATTAGTTCGTTGTCTTATGATTGTTTTAAAATGACAGAATTTAGGGACATATTTTTTTTTAAGTTTTCAGTATACAATATGATTTATACCTGTGAGCTAATAAAAATATACTGATGTATAGGTTAAATCCAAGAAGCAGACACTTGATAGGTCAGAACACTTGTCCTAGTATAACATGTGTGCTACACTGACAGAGTAAATAGCAAAATAAAACACACTGAGAGAGAGCTCACCTAGTGCTCAACTTTAAGACAATTTTCACTGTTTAGAAGGCAAAAAACATTCCTAACAAATACTGCATATTGTCAGTAAAAAATGTGAATGACATCTTAAAAATACCAATGGAGTTAAGAAAGAAGCCATTTGAGTTCAAAGCCTCTGCTGCTTAAAAATAACTTTTATACAAAAGGTTTCATGACTTATCCCCAGTCAACAACTCTCCCCTCACCTCTAGCCCGTGTTATTTACACTGCTATGGGGTGTATCTCTTCCTCAAGGATGTCCCACTGGTTGCTATCACTGTCCATGTGAGCTGTCTCCTTCCTGTAAGGCTGATTCAAACTGTAATATGATTCAGAGGTGTCTCTGCCCATTCAGGAAGGATAGGCTCGCTGTCTCTCTTCATCCATTGCTGTTAGGGTGTTTGTACTCTTAATAATTGTATCTTGAGCCATGCTACTTTTTAAATAAAATAGTCCTTTAATATGTATAATATTGTTTTGCTTGCATGGGTGTACGTGCATGATGTACATGCCTGTGAACGTTGGAAGAAGGCATCAGAACTACTGGAATTGGGGTTAAGACGTCTGTGAGCCGTGTGGGTGCTAGTAACTGAAGCTGTGTCCTCTGCAAGAGCAGTTAGCGCTCTTAACTGCTCAGTCATTCCTCTCCCTCTATCAGTTATCCAGCTTCCTCTATCAATTATCTATACTCTTAGTAATTATTATCTTTGCAGATTTCAGATTTCAGGTCTGATCTTCCATTGTCCCAAAAGATCTTAAGGATCAAATCCTTTGTCCCTCTTCCATTTCCTTCTTCTTTCTACCTCTGTTGTGCTGTGTGTTGAACCTAGAGTCTCAAGTATGCTGGCCAAAAGTTCTCTTTCTCCCCAGTCTGCGTTCGATCTCACACCCGTCATAGCACAAAGCTGAAAGTAGAAGCATCACAGAACGGCCTTTCAGAATCTGTGAACTTTGAGTCAAAGCACACTTAGATGGTTATATTGAAATTGAGGTGTCTGTGTTAGTGTGAGGTCAGTGTTAAGAAGAGCGATCAGGATGCCCCAGTAGTCA
The DNA here is from genome assembly GCF_900095145.1 of Mus pahari. Lineage (NCBI taxonomy): Eukaryota > Metazoa > Chordata > Mammalia > Rodentia > Muridae > Mus > Mus pahari. Next base: position 30,647,232 of record NC_034594.1, on the reverse strand, counting down.
TTACTAACGTTGTCATCTAACTGCCTGTATATAGTTCAATATTACAGTTTCCAAATGTTCTGTGCACAGTGATACAGGTCAGACTTGGGCTGCAGCATTCAATTGCAAGTGTCAGGCTCTACAAAGCACTCCCTCCTTCCTTTGTGAAGGGCACCCGAGAAAGGCAAACGAGGAGGAGAGAACAGGAGGTTTGTGTCAGAGAATAGAAAAAAGGAGCACTTGAGGAGAACTGACCAGCTCTTCTGACGTGTTGGTTACATGTATAAAGTCAATAATTGGTGACACATCTTTTCACATCCCTGAGTGATCACAAGGGACAAAGTCAACTACTTTGACTTAGAATATGAGACCCCCCTGCAGTGGACTTGTAATGAGAGCAGGAGATGAACTACAGTACCTCTCTGCCACTAAGTTCAGGTGGATGAATGTTGCTACCCACAACTGTGCATAAGCTAGCACAACTTGAGTGTTAGGTGAAAATGTTGAAAGCCACTGGGATACCCTTGATTTTCTCCCTTCAATTTCACCAGCAACCCCTGTTTCTTCAACTCCCAGAGTTAACGCTCATCGAGAGACTATGGAAAGGAAGCCAGCTACATGACCACATGGAGCAGAACACCACTGATGTGAACTCCGACAGCTTATCAAGTATAGGGAAAAGTTACATGAGTGAGGACCTGTGAGTAAGGACTTTGTGTCAGATGTGGTGGTCCTGGTCTGTAATCCTGGTACTAGGGAGGCTGAGCTAGGAAGACCACCTGAATTTGAAGCCTTGTTGGGTTACAGTATGAGAGTCTGTTTAAAAAAAAAAAAAGAATAAAAGGCAGATTACTAGTTGATGGAATTGTTAGTGGCTTTAAAGTGACAATATGGAAAGGAGCAAGTCTTCTACTCTTGTCTGAGGATCAAATGTAGAAGTGGAGGAATCTCCAAGGGGAGTGTGATACTCTTATGGGGAAAACCCAGGAAGATATTGCTGAGACATGTGGTACTTTTGGCCTTATTCTTTCAGTAGAGCTAGTAATGTTAAACAATTACCAAAAATGAAAGAATGTACTAATGTTTTGTGCCACTCAACAGCCCAATTTTATTTCTCCATAGCACACAGGAAACCTCTTAAGAATCATTAGAATTTTGGAAGCTACAGTTACATACACGTTTTAAGCAATTTTAAAGACTTCATATAAAGATCAAATTTTAGCTGACTCCAGGTTTCCCCCAATGGAAAAGTGTTTATTTTTATTTTTCCCTATTTCAAAACACACCCTTGCTTTTTCACCCAATTTATAACCACACAACGTTCATACTGTTGCTTTACTTTACTCTCCAATGCTGCCTGGAATTCTTAATGCATATCTATATTTTTAGATCAGAAAAAATGAGTAAGAAGTTCTTTCCCTGAAAAATATAGAGTGTGACTCAAAGAAAATGATAATGAAATGAAATACTTAAGGCCTCGTGAAGTATTAATAAGCAGCAACTAAATTTGTCTCTATGCTTGAGTCTCTAATTTTGTGTCTCTGAAGTGGTGGTCTGATGAGGTTGTGCCCACGCATGTGGGCAGCGATTTTTGGATGGAAGAGTAAGGGGGCAGAAGAACTGACTGCATGAGGTAGTACCTGGTGACTAGTCCTGTTTTTCCTGAATTGTGCCCATTTTTGAGGATAACCACCTCCACTCCAGAGATTCCTTCCACTAACAAAGTCAAATGCTCGAATGGAGCGCTTTCTGTACTGGTTTTTAAATTCCATGTCAGAAGCTTGGGTTGTATTTTTTGACAAATATCCCACTCCTCCACTGCTCCCACACTGTATGCCCAGCAGTTCAGAGAAGAAGGTTATTAACCACATGTTGTAGTATAACAAGGAACTCTAAATAGAGAACCAGTTTTGCTTTACTGTGAAGGGGGTCATAGGTGTCAAGGACTTACTTGTGTACTGATGGAGTGGTACAAAGAAATGGAGAAAAGATTTCCTTCTGGGGACGAGCTACTTAGTGGATAATATATGTTTTAAAGACCACTCCCTATTTTGTATCAGCTACACCTGTAAGAGGTCCATGGCAAAGTGAATGTCCTATACCCAGGGTCTCCAAGTGCAAATGACTATTGATCGTGAGAACTCTGTGAGTGGGAACAAAGGCAACAGTGCCATTTGAATAGTATGTTTTGAAAAGCAGGGCTCACATGAGTTTAAATGCAGCTGGGAAGTATTTTTTTAAAAAAAAAAAATTACTTTCATCTTAACTCCTATTTAAAAACCTGAGACTATATGTGATCAGGAGACTACATCTAGATCAGAAATTAAGTTTAGCCTTCAAACTCAAGCACATATTAGAAGGCAGTTGCATTCTTGCTGCACAGAAATGTACATTCAAATGCCGACTCATTTGTTTGGCACATCTGTTAAACGATACAATATCCATACCTACGATTACTCCAGAGATCAAATTAAGAACATTTCTCATTTCCTGGTTTGTCTCTGAGGAAAACATAAGAAAACAAATGCTAATCAAAAGATTAATGGGCTTCTCAATGCATAATATATTAACTACAACTCAAACTTTACAAAACGAAATGAAATACAATAGAATAAGGTGTTCTTGATGTATTCCTGCTAAATATTGCACAGGTTTTAGCTGCTTCTTCTTCTTCTTCTTCTTCTTCTTCTTCTTCTTCTTCTTCTTCTTCTTCTTCTTCTTCTTCTTCTTCTTCTTCTTCTTCTTCTTCTTCTTCTT